>NW_009259102.1:4442313-4446091 GCF_000687185.1 Egretta garzetta | reverse complement strand
TGGAGGTATTTAAAAGAAGGATAGATGAGGTGCTTAGGGACATGGTTTAGTGGTGGGATGGCAGGGTTAGGTTAAAGGTTGGACTCCATGATCTCAAAGGTCTTTTCCAACCAAAGCGATTCTATGATTCTATGATTCTATGGAATGGGAGTGGAAAAAAAAAAAAGAAACAAAAATCAAAAAGACATGAACTATGCACAATTTTAAAGATATTTTGAAGTACAAAACCATATGAAGCCTTTCAGGCACCTGCATGGAGTTTAGCCTTCCATTCCAGGATCAGGTCATCAGTTTTATCTGTGTTTGTGTATCTGTAGCCCCTAAAGGTATTTAAAAAATATTTGTTAGTCCCTGTATGGCAGCATCCTCCAAGCACAAACACAATTTTTGGACATTCAGAAAATGAGAACTGTAGGGGTCTGTCCTGGGGCCTGTCCTATTTAGTGTCTTTATTGGAGACCTGGCAAGGTGACTGAATGCATTTGGTTGGTTTTTCAGGTGACAGCAATTCTGCAGGGCTGGGTCTAGTTTATTTAGGAGCAGGGACAGTTTCAGGGCACCAAACAGCATCCTGGTGTCTACAGGGAGGGAATCGAGGGGACAGGGATGGACAGGAGGGTGATACTGCAGATGGAGCAGGAGAGGTTTGGACTACACATATTATAATCAACATATCACCCTGAGGATAGGAGGTGGAGGAGGTTCCCCAGAGTGGCTGTGGACTCCTCGTCTCTGGAGATTTTCACACCCACTTGAGACAAATACCTGTGCCTCCCCAGATGTTGTGTCTGCTTGGAGCAGCAGATCACACTAGGGACATCCCAAGTCCCCCTAAAACCCACACGATCCAGTGATTCTATGTACAAAACAGAAAATATGAGAAATCTTTGTGCCTTCGAACAGCAGTTTTGAGATGGCATTTATAGGCTGTGTGATGAAAGCTTACTCTAACAGTGGGACAGAACTGAATGCACCATTTCTGGTTTGGGACTTCCTTTGCTGTTTTTAACATTCTTGTAGGCACCTCTGCTGAACAGATGGGCTTCCTCATATATAATTTGAGAGTGGCCTTTCAGTTTCATCAACTTTCCTGTACATTTCCTAATATATTTATTTCCTTCTCAGCAGCTGTTTCTTCTCCCAGCTGCATAAGTTTCAGTTGTGAAGGAAAGTCATTAATAGCCAAAGACAGATGGGTTTTATCTTTGTAGTCCTGGTGCATAGTCTTATCTGGAACATACATTTTCAGTAAACATCCTTGCTTTCTCTGCCTTGTAACTATCACAAAAGACTGAAACTTTACTGTGTTAAGATTCATTTTTATATTTAAAAAAAAATCAAGCACTTTTTTGGATTTTATTTCTTTATTGCAAAAGAAACAAAATAGAAGTTCAAAAAAACCTTTGATTTTGGAACATATGAATAATCATATAAAGTAAGACAGAAGTTTCTCTACTCCACCATTATGTTTCTGATAGCAGGCAGTTGCAAAGCCTTAGGAAAAGTGCAAGTATAAGGCAAATCTATGTGATAGTCTCTCAGCCATGAGAAACTTGACTTACTCATGAACTTTGAGGCAAAAGCTGTACCTACATCTTTCTGCTTATTACTACCTTATGGACTTGAGCATTAATTTGCTTGTCAGTTTCTGGTCCCATGCACATTATCCTATGACTATAAATATAACCAGTTTAGATGATGCCTTATGTGGATGGTAACTTCTTTGTGTCTTTGTGTGACCTAAATAATAAAATATAAAAGTCTTGCAGGCAACAGTGATATTATTTGACATCCTGTGTCCACCACACAGGTAGTTTGAAGCTATCTGAATTACTTAACCGTGGCTCAGATGCTTTTGTCTCTAGCAGGCTTTGGAACAGACAGTCCATATCTATAGAGGATTCTACAGTACAGTTTCTGGTGAAAGGAATCTAATTTGCACAAAACCAAATTGATCCTGCAGACTCAACCAATGTAGGTTGAGTTGTGTAAGTGGGGGCAACTGGCAAATCCACTTCAAAAGCACATCCCTACTCTGAACCAACAGTTCTGTGTGCATCAGCCATCATTCACTTCACCAGTAGTATTAGTGACTAAATTATTCCTCTTCCTCAAAGAAAACCATTTTTGTCTTTTTTCACTCTATTGTACAGTCTCTGGATCACTTCTTGTTCTTTCGTGTCATTTTTCAAAGGGGAAGCAAGTGGGAAAGGGGTGTAAGGATTATACACACTGTCCTAATTTTCAGTGCCACATGGCTTTAAACAGAACTGTAACAAAGTTCTTAATTTTTATTCCTTTCTAGTAGTTCCTGACTTTTCTTTTCTTTTCTTTTCTTTTCTTTTCTTTTCTTTTCTTTTCTTTTCTTTTCTTTTCTTTTCTTTTCTTTTCTTTCTTTTCTTTCTTTTTTTTTCTTTTTTTTTTTTTTCTTTCTCTTCTCTTCTCTTCTCTTCTCTTCTCCTTTCCTTTCCTTTCCTTTCCTTTCCTTTCCTTTCCTTTCCTTTCCTTTCCTTTCCTTTCCTTTCCTTTCCTTTCCTTTCCTTTCCTTTCCTTTCCTTTCCTTTCCTTTCCTTTCCTTTCCTTTCCTTTCCTTTCCTTTCCTTTCCTTTCCTTTCCTTTCCTTTCCTTTCCTTTCCTTTCCTTTCCTTTCCTTTCCTTTCCTTTCCTTTCCTTTCCTTTCCTTTCCTTTCCTTTCCTTTCCTTTCCTTTCCTTTCCTTTCCTTTCCTTTCCTTTCCTTTCCTTTCCTTTCCTTTCCTTTCCTTTCCTTTCCTTTCCTTTCCTTTCCTTTCCTTTCCTTTCCTTTCCTTTCCTTTCCTTTCCTTTCCTTTCCTTTCCTTTCCTTTCCTTTCCTTTCCTTTCCTTTCCTTTCCTTTCCTTTCCTTTCCTTTCCTTTCCTTTCCTTTCCTTTCCTTTCCTTTCCTTTCCTTTCCTTTCCTTTCCTTTCCTTTCCTTTCCTTTCCTTTCCTTTCCTTTCCTTTCCTTTCCTTTCCTTTCCTTTCCTTTCCTTTCCTTTCCTTTCCTTTCCTTTCCTTTCCTTTCCTTTCCTTTCCTTTCCTTTCCTTTCCTTTCCTTTCCTTTCCTTTCCTTTCCTTTCCTTTCCTTTCCTTTCCTTTCCTTTCCTTTCCTTTCCTTTCCTTTCCTTTCCTTTCCTTTCCTTTCCTTTCCTTTCCTTTCCTTTCCTTTCCTTCTGCTGCTGAGTGCTGAGGTGGTGTTTCCAATGAACTACCCAAAAAGACACCAGGAGCTTTTCCCAGGAGTGGCAACAGCTCACCAGAGTATATTTACAGTTAGCTTGTTTTTTCTCTCCTTTCTGCTTTACTTTGCATGTATGGGCACTGAGTTTCATCTCTTTTTCTGGCCAGACCCTCAGCACAGTGCAAATCTTCAGCAAGCCTTCACAGTCAATTTCTGGTTTGCTTGTCTTGAAGATATTTCACTTACAAGCTTTGACATGACTCCTTTTCAAGACTTTTAGAATAAGTTGGCATTATATTGGTAGGGGCGCAAAGCCCCGCCTCCTGGTTGTGACACATGTCCACATATTACTACAGAGTAGTAGTAGTAATAACAACAGTAATAAAAACTATCTTTCTGTGGTTAAGCTATATGAGATTAAGCCCATATAAACTTTTTCTTCTTTCTGTTTTCAAGGTCTCTCCTTGAGAAAGCTTTCTAAAAATCCAGGCATATTCTGTCAGACAGATCCCTGTGATCTCTGACTTTTCTAAGTCCTTCAGGGTACTCTAACATATTTGTGAGATATGACTTCCTTCTATA
>NW_009259102.1:4421109-4442018 GCF_000687185.1 Egretta garzetta | reverse complement strand
TTTCCCTCTATATCATATCTATGCCTTCCTGTTATTTAAAGATGTTCTGCAACCACTTAAAAGCTTGAGTAAAACACTGTGTTTCCCCCCCTTAGAGGTTTCATTTTCAGTCATGTCTGTATCTTCTCTTAGGCCAAAATTTCCAGCCATGGCAAAATGGAAGAATTAATTTCTGTTTTAAAAGTTCCCTTTTAAAATGCATCAAAGTTTAAAAGCAATTAAATGCAGGATCTGAGAATAAGTAATGTACTGGCCATAGTAATTCAGGATGTTAACACTTCATATCATGTACGGCTATCTAGATTGTATAATTTAGAGAAAACAAAGAGGAAATATGTCGCATTAGAGTACTATATTCCTTTATCTTCAGTTAAGAAGCTAAAAATTAAATTTGTGCATATACTACCCAAGTAAGAGGGTTAAGTGAGAACTAATAAACTCATTTTGCCACTGAAGTTGACTGCCAGATGATCAAATCTGCTTTGTACTTAAGATACAAAATTGTGCCATGAATGGAAAATCAGAAAGCACTTGTGCCCTGGTAGTAACCCAAAAGAGAATCTGCTTTACACTTGGCTGTTTCTGTGCATGTTAAATATTCATGACCAGATTTACCCATTATAAAAACGCTCACTCATATCATTATGTCATATAATGAATTGCTTCCCCTGTTGAAAGTAGTCATTATAACTTTGTATCTCATCCAATCACGTATTAAGTTTTCCCCCTTCCCCACTTCTGTATCTCCTTTTGTTTTCTGAGGTTTTTTTGAGAGATAAGTGTAAGGCTGATATCTTACAGGATTAATTACAACCTGCACAATATAGCTATAGGTGCCTTATATTACACCTGTTAGGCCTTCTGAGACCAAACAGCTATGTAGGAGCTCACAGACTGCATATTAAAATCTGCTTTTTCAAATGAAAATGGGCAATGCCTTCCAAATATCCCTCATGGCATTAATTATCTTGTAGACTACCTCCATCATAAATTATGTCCAAATTTGGACATTCAGCTTTCTTCTGGTGAGGCACGTTTTGTGTCCATAGTGTTCACTACTTCTCCCCATTCTCAGAAAACAAACCCCAAGACAGTTCCTGTCTCTTGGTTCATTGACATCTCCTTACAGCAGGAAGAAGAGGAAGAAACAGAAGGAAGTCCAGATTAAGGTGGGTTGTCCCCCTTCCTTCCTTCCTCAGGAGCAAGGGTCCTGGGCACCAAGCAGTGGCTATTGCTAACCACCCTCTCAGTGACACAGAAGGAACAGAAAAAGAAGCCTCACATTAAAGGGGATGCAACCTGTTTCTAAAAATTTCAGTTATCCTGAAGAGTTTGAGACCTACAGCTACAGGAAACTGAGGTTTCAGTTTTAACCCAGTTTTGGATTATAACCATTTGCACAGGACACAAATTATGGCTCAAACACAAAGTTCCGACTTAACCTAAATTCTGCGCACTCCAAGAAACCATGAATCACCTCTGTTGGTAACCCAATTTTGCCTTCCCTTCCCTTTCTATTACCCTAGAGTACTTGATTTGCACATAGATTATTTGAGTGGTTTATGTTGTTTTGAACAGAAGGTACAAGACTTGGTCACTGAAACGTGTTCCGAGTGATAATGTCAAGCATTTCCTTATGGACTGAGATATTGAAAGCAATGTATGGTTTTTTTCATAGCATACCACATGGAAAAAAAATTCAGATCATGTTGTTGGGGTTTTTTGTGCTGTTTTGTAACTTCTCTGCTTGTGGCAGGTAATTTTTTTTTAAGATTAGAAATGTGTTTTATTTATTTTGTTTATAGGTAGAGATAACTTTAATCAGACCCTTGACACAGATCCATAAGTATCCTGAATTCTTGAGTATCTGATTTTATAACATAAATAGCCACCTGTAACAAGAAACCCTCTTTAAAGTGAGGTTGTCCATGTTTTCTGAAAGCTGTTACTGTTGAATCACCCTGAATAGTTAATCTAATAGAATCAGCTGCAAGATGGATGGTCTGTGAAAGCTTGCTTCATTGCAACAAGTTTTGAATGCTGCAATTTTTTAATTTGGGACAGGGAAAATTGGTGGTATATGTATACGTGTATGTGTACCTGCCTCTATGCCTGCATGTGTCTCAGTTATATACATTTATGTTGTTTCAAAGGGGTTAAGGAAGACAAGTTTCAGAAACCACACACTTATGTGATACACTTGATACTTTACTTATTTAAGGAAATGGGAGAAGTTGATATAAATAAGCTCTAAAAACATGTTTTCCAGATAGTTCAGGCATTGTATTTGATATAATTTATTTTGATATGGAACTTTTCAGAGGTGTCCAGCAAAAAACAGTGGTTGTTTATAAAGACCCAAGGAACAACAATGTTTTCTTCTCTTTGAGGATCTCAGTTGCCAAATAGGACAATGAGCTTTCTGGGATCATCAAGCACAAGCCTCTGCAGTCCTCAACCCCCTTCTGTGATGTGCACATACCTTCTTGAACAGAAGCTCTAACCCTTCTCGCATCCATTGTCAGACTGAGCTAGATTACACACCAGATGGAGAGGTCTGAAGTACAGTTTGTTGCTAATTTTGCCCACCACAACAACTTGCTTTAGGGTAGTGAACTATTTTAATGATCAGACTGTTCATGTCAATGAATTTACACTGATATGAGAGTTTAAAAGCAGAAGGTTTTTTTGTCACAAATAGCAGTACCTTTTTCTGGTTCAAATGGTGATCTGCTTCATGACTAAAACAGTTTCTGTGGTATCTTTTCTTGAATGAGGAGTTCACAGTCTTCTCTATTCAACTAGCTCAATAGGTGGATGGAGATTTTATTTTTCCGAAGGACAGCAGTCCAGATTCATCCTTAGATTTGGCAATGAGTAACTCCTTGTGCTGTAGTCCCAGAAGTCTACCTTTCTGTGGCTTGACATGCTCTAGCCTGCTGCCCATGACAGTCTGAAGGCAAGAGAAACAGAGAAATTATAGATGAGGAGATAACATATTTATAATTTTATCTAATTTTTAGAAGTACAGCCAATTTTCTTGAGGCAGGTCTTCCAGTAGGAATGTTTTTATTTAGTGATAGCAAATTATTGAAGGTATGATTGTACACTGAATGAGTGTGTATGTATCACAGAAATTCTGCCAGCATTATTTAAAATGTAGAAGTAAATATAGCATTTTTCACTCACAGATTTCAGAACATTTTGCCAAACAAATTATTGCCATAGGAAATGTAATAAATTTGCTTAAAGTCATGGGGGAGACCATTGGTAGAATGAATGACTGAAGCAAAAATCTTGTCTGGTGCCCTGTTTAACTGTTTATACTATTTCACTTGAAGCAGTTCACCTTGACTACATATGTGAAGAGGCATTTGCACATTCGTTAGCTTAGTCTGAAATAAACCTTGAGTCAGATCTTCCACCGTATTAATCTGCATAGCTCTTTTGACGCTGGTAGAGCTATGTTTTAAAAGACTTCACTGTTGCTTACTCTTGTTAAAATACTGTCCACAGCTATGGGTATTGTCTACTGTCCAACAGTGCTATTTGAAAATGAAATTTCAAAAATGTTACTGGTGTGAGAAAATTAAATATTTTGCAAGTTGATGCATCATTTAGCAGACTTGGTCCTCAACCAATAAAAGATCAATATAGTCATTCCTGAAGTCAAGACTGAGGATGCAACTCCTCAGTTCATACAAATTAAGAGATAAACCAAATCACTGTATAAAATACGTATCAGAATCCTCACATGCTTCTGGATGTATCTAGATGTGAGAGTTTTCAGTCCTGTGGAAGGTGATAATCATGCATGATAAGTCATTTAGTAATTCAAAGATGAACTGACCAGCAACCTTCCCACAGTCAACTTGTAGAGATTATGCATGCCAATGCACTTCATGTGAACACAGCTGTCATCCCATTTTGAGTGCTACTATGATCATGGCCTCTATTTTTAATGGAAGTAGAACTAATGGTATCCTCCAGTGCTCTGTGCATATACAAAAAAAAAGTTCCTGGATTACCACAGTGCAAAAATCTAACTGTGTATTGGTGCTGCTTTGCTGCAGGTTGGGGCAAAGAGGAATCAGTAACATTGTTTCATGATGTGAAACATCACACAGTCACAAGTTGTGTTCAATGAGTATTTTAGCAAGCTGTGGTATGTTATACAAAGTTATTAATTGATTTGATTTTGCAACTAAAATATCTCTTTTAAAGCTGTAATTAGAAATTATGTGGACAATTAGATTTATAAATAGAGAATCTTATTCAATTAATCCAGGTGTTTGTTACTGTTTAAAAAGTTGTCCCAGATGGCTCAGTATATCTAGTTACGTGAATCACCCCGGACTACTTTACTCAACCATAAGAAAAGGTTTCAATCATTTTCCTTGCTTATTCACATATACTAAACATCTGTCCAAAGCGAAGTCCAGGTGACCTAAACAGGCAGTATAACAAAAATATATAAAAGTATTATTTCGATACTTCATAATGTATTATAGAACAAGAAACCTTTCCAAATAAATAACAAAATAAAAGTGTTATAATCTGCTCATTTTGAAGGAACTGACTTCACTCTGTATGACAGAAAACAAAAAAGCAGAAAACATGAGCAGCTCCCATAGTTTTAGTATTTTCTGGTCTGGAAGTATCTGCTAATTTACGTTAATACTTCACTCTGTGACAGATTGGGCCTTGCTGTGCATTGTGGAGCATGCACATCCACATTCCCATTGTGGCCAATGGGAAAAAGCTGGGTCACCTCCCAAACTTCTTTAACTGTCTTAATGCCATTCTTTTTACATTACCACATGTTAACACTCTCTGCTGATGTTTTTAGATTATGCTGAGTGAAATAAGGAGTTTTAAATCACTGAGAATGGGTCCTGTGTGACCTAATATATACTCAGAGATGATGGAGATGCAAACACCTGTGTACAGTATTGACTCTCTATGTCAGGGAGACAGAGTATTGTACATGGAGAAATTATTAAGGGACTGAGCCCCTGGGGTGGATTCAGCCTCAATAGCAAGCAACAGCTGCAGAAGTAAGACACTCCCATGTGAACCAGTGCAGTTCCTCCCTCTGCCTAAAATTCTACCCTCCTTATCTATTTTCAAAGACAGTACCTGATTTTTCCAGCAAGTTTCTCACAAAATGAAAATGAAAGCTATACACAGCTGCAAATACAGTAAATGTGGCTATTGGAGAGCACATATGAAGTTTTTGGTGAGCTTAGTTTGATCCTCTTATTATTAAAGGAGTTGCAACAAGTCAAACTTGCTCATGATATACTAGTACTTAGTCATGTAAAGACCAATTTGTTATTTGGTGTCCCTCAATATCTGCATGACATAGAAAACAACATATTTTTGTTCTTTATGTGAAGTCTGTTACAGGACTGTCTACTTTAGATGCTATATAAATCTCACTATTTAATTTTAATATTTATTTTTCCCACAACTGCAGTGTAATATTGTTGTTAGGGAACAACTGAGACAAAGTTATATGCCTAAAGTCATGCAGAAGTATATGAAAAACAGAGAACTGAACAGTGTCTAATGTTTTTATAATAGTTAAACAGTTTTTACACTTAGGTTCACTAAAAATGTAAATGTGAAAAACATTGGTATCTGCATGTAAACAAAACAACAGAGAAACCAGCAAGAGTCTTCTGATTACTCCAAAGATTTCAGCTGGTATCAACAGCCTTATGAACTAACAAGTTTAGTGGCCCAAAACGTATAGCCTAAGTTGTTTGTTATTTTTGCACTAGGATATAGCAAATATATTTAGGAGGAGGCAGAAAAGGGAGTTTTGTTATAATTTTTTAAATTTATTTTTTCTTTTGTTGACATCACCACTTTGCCATTTTCAAATTACCTGAGCAATTTTTGTCAGAAGCAACAGTTAAAGACATCTCACTGATTTCAGTATGGTTTCTGCTTGTCTGCTACTCATTTATAAAGGGATAATATTGTGTGTAGTCACCTCTCATTAACACTTCCGTTTTACATAGTACTGCAGTCTTCTCCAGTGAAGTTCATGGCAGTTCTGTTCTTTGTTCTTCTGCCACTGGTTTTTATGATCTGAAAAAGATGTCGAATAATGCACATATGCTGTGGGTAAAGGTATTGTGTACCGCATGTTAGGTGCACATGTAAAAAGCCCTTACACTTTTTTTGTGTCTGACTAATGATCTCAATGGTTGATTACCACCCAAGCCTGCTTGGATACCAAACTGAGTTGCATATTGCAGGTAGTCAAACTTATTTCTTACCAGTTACTGATCAGAATTAACAAGTTCAAAGACAAAAAAAAAAAAAGGAAGAATTTGAAAAAGGTTGTTTTGTTCTAAGTTTTGGACAGAACATGAGTTTTTATAAATATATTTATTAACAATTTATAAATTCACTTGTAAGTAGCATAAAGAAAAAAAATCAAAAGGAAGAAATTTTCTTTAGAGGTGTCAGTTTACTAATTTCTAAAATCCGTTGATCAGTTTTACTTTTATGAAATTCTTTATTTACTTATGATGCTAGAATAGCTCTATTTCACACAAGCTGTCTTTCCAATAATGCTTAGGTTCAAAAGTACAGAATTACCAGGAAGGAAGCTTTACTTCTAAACCATAGGCTAAACCTATGGTTTAGCTGGCTTTCCTCTCATTATAACAAGCAAATTCTCTCCTCCTAACTTTGTTGGCTGAGTCTATGAATATATAAATCCTTTATTCTTCTAGCATAAAATACCAATGAAGAGATTAAATGCTCTGTGGAAAATTAATTCAGTTTTGTAGAAAGTTGTCCTTTGAAGTGCAGGTGGTTTTGTGAGTGTCTTAACATTTTCTGCTTGTGTTTGTTAGCAAATTTTAATTGTATTGGTCTACCAAGAAAACAGTATAAGTTCTGTTAACACAGATATTTCATAACATTTAGGGATAAATTAGTTATGTATGCAGAAGGTTCCACATGCACCTCTCAAAGGACTGCCTAAAACTTCTCTAATCATATAATTGTTATCCCAAAAGGTTATTTTCTCTTAATCATGAAATTCCGATAAGTAGCAGGTGAGTGTTACAACTTGAACTTTGATAGATACTGAGGGAGATGG
Organism: Egretta garzetta; assembly: GCF_000687185.1. NCBI lineage: Eukaryota > Metazoa > Chordata > Aves > Pelecaniformes > Ardeidae > Egretta > Egretta garzetta. The sequence goes on along the minus strand of NW_009259102.1, from coordinate 4,434,895 downwards.
TGTAAAATACTGTCAGTTAAAGCTCCTTTAGAGACTACCTACTTCAGGTGGTACTTCTGACAGGGCTAGGAGTCAAGCTTCTTATTTTCTAGGAGTTTCCTGTCACTTCATATCAGTCAGCTGTGTGTCAGCTCTTTCTCAACCAAACAACAAGACTTATCCAGATGTCTATGAACAGCTGCAGATCTAGTCTTTCAAGTCAACTGCAGGTGCTTTATCACAAAGTAAAAATCAAGGATGTAGGTAGCTGTTATTTTAACCACCAGTATTAATTTTACTTTTACCATCTATACTGTGGAACAGTTGTGATTTGCAGTTAGTAGTCAGCAAAATGTATTACTACATCAGTAGAAATCACCAGACAAAACTAAGCATACTACTTTTTGAAAATAGAAAGAGTTTCAGAAGGCCAAATGTCAGTTTTAATTGTCTCTAAAACTTATTTTTCACCAGCTCTTGATCTTACTGCTGGTTGGTTTTATTACTACTACTACTACTACTACTACTGCTACTACTACTACTACTACTACTACTGTGATAATTTTTATAGACATTTCTAAATAATTTGGCAATGTTTTAGAATAAAACTTGTGCCAAATTCTCGTTCTAAATTGTCTGGGGTTGGGAACTGAAGACAGGTTTTTTGTTTTTTTTCACTTTTCTCGGGCTTATCTCTAAATGAGCCAGGTGGCTTTTAAACTACAAGACCAAAGACAGCAAAATCATTCATTTCTTTGTGTTCTTCCCACGCTTTATTTCTTGGCACATTCCCTCCTTGCTTCTATGAGTTTTGTGTTCTTTTGGAAAGATAGTAGTGACAACCCTTCCATGGAGAGGTTTGAAGTGCATATATGTCCTTGAGAAACCAAGGAATAATCAAACTGAGGAAACACCATGCTCAGGAGAAGCTAAAGAGTTGTTATCTCAGTTTATGGCTCATGATGTCCTTCCTCTGTTACATGGAGAATCAAGGACAAATATTGTACCCACCAACTAAAAGGAGTGTTGGAATAGATTTAAACAAAACAGTAACTCAACCAGAATTTTAAGCCTTTGTTGCCAAAGCAGTAAGAGAAGAAAGGCATTTCCTTAAACATTTATGTGTCGTTTATAAAGTTGTGGCTAACATTGGAAGTCAGGTGTGGAAGAGTTATATTCAATTATTTTAAATTGCATTGTTTCTGTAAGTGTAAATCAGTGAATGTGTAAAGTATTTATATGGTAGAAAAACTGGCTTGAATCCTGCTTACCAGTGTTCTTACTTGCAGCAGTCTTGGCAGAAGTTCTTCCAGCTTTTATTGGTGTAATTCAGGAGAAATTCTCTTTTCCTGTGCTTGCCCCTTCTCATGTTCATTTCCTTCCATTTTGCCTTTATGCAGAAAATGCAATTAAAATATTCCTACACATTTGTAGGTTAAGTCCAAGGCCTCCTTGAAAATTACCTTTCAAGTGACATCTGGCAAGGCTTTAAATTCCTAATAACCTAGGAGGAGATAATGTTCTATGGTTTATTCATTCGGAATATGTAAACTCTATGTAAAATTATAATTAGGAATTTTCAAAGAGTAAATTATTCTACTCATATATTATTACATTCATTAGTATGAGAATTAGTGAAGGAAATAGTTGCTAGTGTTAACCAAAATTTCTCTGTGCCAGAATTTTCTATCACTATATTACTGATACTATTTAATTTAATCTCTGTTTAATGTAAAATCAAACCAAACATTAACAAATTAAGAATATTTTGACTATTTTTTATTAATAGTTATCTTCAAGGTGGGGAGAGTTTTCTTCAGTGAATTTAATTCAGTAGATATTTGAAGCATAACACATACTGCTCCCAAAACAGAGAATAAAACTTAGAAAAGTCAAGCATGACCTGATTTATGCAAAGATCTGGTGATCACCTCATGGCACGCCTAGTAACAGTGTTTTGTTTAATCTTGGTACAGCCCTAAGATCATAAGTGGTGTTGATATTCTTAAATATGCACTATTAAAGATGAGGTCTGTGACAGTGGGGTTTGGTATTTTAGAATAATGTAAGGATAGACTGAATGCCTTATTGCAAATGTTAAGAGTTGGTCTTATGCAGAGTATACCTATACAAGAGTACAGATGGACTGTGGTATGCAAGAAATGCAGAAGCCGAGTGGGCAGTAACCGCAAGGCCAAGAAGAGGAGGAGCAAGAGGGCATCACCGTGACCACACAGTGATTGGCAGGACTGGAATGTGGCCTTGCTATAAAACTTAGGGCTTGAAATTAAACTGCGTCACTTGGAGCATCCATACTGTGTATGCTGTTTTTTCTTGACCCGCAGACGGCAGGGTGTCTGCATGATCCTTCGGGTAACCTTAAAATTGATACAAGAACCAACAATGGACATTGCCCTATTTTTCATTTGGATAGAAAAGACACTTTTACTACCAATATTGTCTTCACTAATTATTAAAGCAACAGAGCATCCAGCCCAGGCTGCACAAACCTGTTGTGGGTATTACATGCCATCAGTCAACAAAACTAAGATAATGAGAAATTATTTGCACATAAAAGAGAAGTGGCTGCAATCCAGTCTTTTCAATATGCACATTTTCTCTAAGCAAAGCTAGTTAGAGAGTGAGCACCCAGAAATATCATCTAGCTCAAATGGCAGTCTTTGTTTTTTGCACCAGTTAGTTTGCTGAGTATAGGATTAAGAATGCCAATATACTATATTTTTGTTCTGTAGTGAGTTGGTGTATATGAAATCACTTTTGCCTGAAAGGTGAAGTAAATAAGGAGTATGCATACACAGATGATTTAAATTTTTTCGTGAAATCTTCAGCTGAGTTAAAATATTGAGTTCTTGTCCTTTCCAGCTTTGCTGAGACTAAATGGTTTCATCCAGACTGAGTATCTCATTAAGTGTGTAATGTTGATTTTATTCCTGAAAAGAAGATCTCATAAAAGTAGATTATTCACAAAATCAGATCTTAAAAAGAGAAGTGTATTCTGTAAATGACTCAATCACTTGAAAATAAAATATGCTATGTAATATTAAAAATGAGAAGAATTTTATTTGATTCACTATTAAGAATATCTACTGGCACATAGACATAAAGACAAATATGAATATTACTGTAAATATAAAAATAGGTATGGTTCCCTTAGATCAAGAACTTACGTTCTTTGATTTAGATACATATTGGAATAACACTTTGTTTTTTGGTTTTTTGTAGAGGGGGAGTGGTGGTTGGGTTTTTTTTTTCGGAGGGGGTGTTTTCCATTTTCTTTTCAATGTCTGTATAGAATTTAAGGGCTGATACAAAGCATATGACTTCAGTTAGAAAGTGGCAACCTTAAAAAAATCTAGAGTTACTGTAATTTTAACAAAAGTTTTTCCTAACATAAAAAAAATGCATGAACAGTAGATATCACCTTTGTTTTTATTACAACAAACATTATCTTCCTTTTGCAACTTTAGAACATATGTGTTATGACTCCTGTCAGATGTTCATGAAGTTAAAATGATTCTAAACCACATTTGGTACTTCACAAAAAGTAAAAATAGTTAGATTTTCCATTCAGAAGGAGCTAAATATTGGTATTCACTTCTTTTTCGGGTTTCTATATAGAAAATGAATACATTAATATTGTCACTTTTATTGAAGTGTTGCTCCAGTACATTAGATGTAAGAAATTAAACAGAAATTAAACAGTTGAGAATGATTGGGCAGTAACATGTCTTAGTTATTTTGATGCTTAATGTATCTTTTAGAAAAAGAAAAAAATATTCATTTCAAATGATTCATATTTCTTACAAGAAAATAATAATATGACTAAAAAACCTGAATTTTAAAAGAAACAGATGGTTATAAAACTTTAAAGTTTGAGGAGACAAGATTTCTGAATACTTAACATGACTGCAAATAATCAGATAAAAATAAATGTTACTATACAGACTCATAGTTTCCTATGTAAAAGTTTTTACTTTTTTGAGGTAAAGGAGATGTTCATAAGGGTGAAGCAAAAGTAAAAGCAAGAAGAAAATGAAAATGAAAAGGAGAATGAACAGGAAAAGGAAAAGGAAACAGAAACAGGAAAGTAAATGGAAAATAGAGAAAAAGAAAAAAGAGAAAGAAAAAGGGAAAGAAGAAGAAAAGGAAAAAGGGAAAGGGAAAGGGAAATAAAAAATAAAGAAAAAGAAAAAATATGAAAATAGAAAAAGAAGAAAGAAAGGGAAAGGAGAAGGGGAAAAAAGAAAGATAGAAAAGTGAAAAATAAAAAAAAGAAAATGGAAAAAAGAAAAAAAGAAAAAAGAAAAGGAAAATAAAAAAAAGAAGGAAAAGAGAAAAAGAAAATAAAATGGAAAAGGGAAATAAAAAAGTAAAGGGAAATATAAAAATAATAAAAAACAGTTAAAAGATAGAAAAGAAAAGAAAAGGAAATTAAAGGAAAAATAAAAGGAGAAGTAAAATAGAAGAAAAAGAAAAGTAAAAATAAAAAAGAAAGAGAATTTGAATGAGAAAGAAAGAGAAAGAAAGGTAGAGAGAAAGAGAGAGAGATAAAGAAATGGGAAGATGAGGAGGAAGAGAGAAAGAAATGGAAAGGAAGAAAGAAGAGAAAGAGAAAGAGAAAGAAAGAGGGAGAGGAAAAGAGAGAGAGGAAGGGGAAGAGAGAGAGAGGAAGAGGAAGAGAATGAGGAAGAGAAAGAGGAAGAGAAGAGAAAGAGAGAAATAAAGAGGAAGAGAGAGAGGAAGAGGAAGAGAGAGGGGAAGAGGAAGAGGAAGAGAAGAGAAAGAGAGAAAGAAAGATACAAAGGAACAGGCAAAGGAAAAGAAAAAAGAAAAAGACATAGAAAAGGAAAAGCAGAAAAAGAAAAAGCTTGGTCTCCTGATTTGCTGTATCCTTATGTAACTGTTTATTTTTAGAACAAGTCCTTATCACACTTCCCTACCCAACTTCCCAAAAACTACAAAAATGGATTCATTCTGAACAATTATGAATAAATTGGAAGTCACTGTATTGTTATCTGTTGTAATGTAGAGTCCTCTTGGTGGAACTGAAGAGTGTGGCAGTTGATCCAGCAGGTGATTATTTGTTGTATGTAGGACAGGAAGAATAAGAACAGACTTCTCTGAAATATGTGTATATCACAATGCTGAATTTCAAGAACAACCAAAGGTCAGTTGCTGTGTTAATATATGATTCCCATTTGTACAAAAATTCTCACTTTGATGTGTGTGATTAATATGTTTTCTTTCTTTGTAATGGAAATAATGTTTAATTTTGTTTAAGTTTTTAGCATTAGCACCAACCTGGGCAGGAGAAATAGACTCATTAACAACTTCATTATGTTGATTAAAGTTCTAGGATTCACTGTCTTCCTAATTGAGTTATGTATTACTGATCTGCCTTGTCTTTAAATATTTAATTGCCTGAGCAATTCCCAAGGGAACATTTTTTCTTTTTTTAATCCAAAATAATTTAGTAATTATAATAAAATTTTAATGAGGGAAGAAGACAGCCTGATTTTTTACATTCCTAGTTGATCTGACATACCTGACTTATGCGGCTTGCTGAATTAATCTACTAAACTAGGGAAAAAAATTTGGGCTTGAAACATTGGTTGTAGAGAGTGTAAGCACTTCATAATGTCATCTTTTAATAAAGATCAGCTCTTACCATTAGAGTGAGTCTTCATGACATGTACAGGCTACTTCTCCAATAGCTGATGCACTCAGGTTACATTTGGGAGACTGGGGTTCCCATGCTGTCTCTCTCATCTTTCTGCTGGTTTTAATCACCATGACTTATTTTCATTTCTGCAAAACCAAAATGTCAAGAAATTTGTTTTGGTTGGTTAACTCCGTGATTCTAGACACATTCACAGAATGTGAATTTTTCTGACTGTCTCTACCAGCCATCCTCCCTAGTAAATCTGACATGCATTGCTTTATGAAAAGAACCCAGATTTGCTTTTAATTTGTCTGTCAGTGTAACAAGGCTTTGAGGTAAAATATTCCATTGACCTTTTTATGGCACATACTTTTTGGATCATTCCACTGTTGCTGTCCTCATAGAACTTCCCAGTTCTTTTTTTTTTCCATCAATAACAACAGAAAAAAAAAGACTTTTTATCCCACTATGGTCAGTTTTCCCATATAATAAAAATTTATTCATACTTTTCATAACTGAGGGTTGGGATATGTGTGTATGCAATTATTGTTTAGCATGAAATCTGAAAGTCAAAGATTACATTGCTGCATGAGGTGTGTGTCAGAAAATAGGAAGAAGAATCTGTAAGCTTTAAAAAATATTTTGTTTTATATTTTAAATAAAAAAGTTGCTTGATATTTTAATTGTACTATATTAAAGTTCATTGGTCTTTTTTTTTTAATCTTATAGACAGATATAGAAAATATCAAATTATTATCAAATACATGATCCTTAAGTTTGATCTTATATTACAGTATTTGTGTTTATATCACCATACCTGCAATGGAATCTCTTTTATAACAAAGAGCCTTATGATTTGAACAGAGGTACTCCCTTTAAAGAAACATTGTCAGGAGTATATCCGATACAATGAGAGAAACAAAACACCTCTCAGCCATAATCTTATGTTTCCTTTTGTTTTGAAGACAGCTCCTTAGTATGGTTTATAGTATTATATGGTCTTTATGGTTAATGTTGTCAAAAACTTGAGCTCAGTTTTCTTCGTCTTTCAGAATTCTGACCCTGATCCAACATTATTCAGATCTACATCAGGACCCTTTGCTTATAACCTGTGCAGGTTAATATGCAAGCTTACTTTATAGTTTCAGACCTTCAAAATTCTTGTCATATGAATTTTTGTCTTTTTGTCTTTTGTGTTTTTGTTGTTACCAGCATTTGGAAACTTTTTTTTTTTTGTTTTAATTTCCCCAGCATACTGCACTTTTCTATGGCATTACAGACCCTGTTAATGCATTCTGTCAAATGCCTAGCTTTTAATATATGTTCTTCTCATTGATTTCAGTCCTCTTTCTATTAAGCTGCTACTGAAGTTATAACTTGCTGAAATAGAAATGTAAGGAGTTATGTTCAGGATTGTTTTTTCCAGTTTTTTGTTCCATCAGCAACGATATGCAACTTGATGCAATTGAGGGGAAGAGAGAAATCCCAGGGATTTTTCTACCAAAAAAAGTTTAAAAATCTACCTTTTGTTCTACTGACCCCCTTTGTTCATGTGCCCCAAGGCTAAATTCACAATAGAGTAAAAACACTGACACATCTAAATACAAAATTTAGATTCTCAGAATAGTTCAGCAAATGCTGCACAAATCTCAGTCCACAAAATACACAGTGTTCATCAGTATCATCCCCCTGGCAGCCTTGGGCTGTTGTGATAGGGAGGCACAGGACTGCACAACCTCATCTGTGCTGAGCTGTTTAACATGTGTTTTGGTGCCTGTGTTGCCTGACTACTTTGTATGTGGGGTCTCATCTGGTAAAAGTGCAAACTTCAGCTCTTTCCCAAGAGCTTATTTAGAAAATCAAGCAGGGGCTGCCTGAGAAACTATCACTTACCTCCTCAAAGGACTTCCCAAACCATCATCAATGAGGTATTGGTACAACAGGTGGTGACAAATAGAACTGTTTCACGGTTCAGAGATTTGGACATTTCTTACAGCTTTTGACTGCTCCTGCCCTGCTGGCAAAGGCTGCCTGGGTGCTTCACCATGGTTGTGGCACCAAGACTTAGCCAAATAGTTTGTTAAAACCAGCTACCTTCTGTCTATGTTGTCTAGCAAATAGTAATTTATAATTCTAACTTACAGTTAGAATTATAGTTGTGTACCCCACTTGCAGTATCTCTACATATGACTGATGATATTCAAACAAATATATATCCACATCTATAACACTTTCTATCCTTAGAATCTGCTGGGTTTTGATTTTTTTTCTTTCTTTTAACCTCTTCACACAAAACCAGATCAGCATTATATGATGAAATGCAGACTGCCACAAAATGAGCTTATTCCCAGCCAAACCATCTACTGCTAATCATTTAGCCTTTGAGTGGTTATTGTGTGTCTACAGTCTTTTTCAATCTCAAGCTATTGTTACCATATAATTTAGGAACATATCTCAGCAGCCATCAGTGCTACTGGCAATTTCATATGTTTTCTTGAATCAAGTATTTTTAAAAGACTGTATTTATCTTAAGTTTGCTTGGTTTGTTGGCAAAATTTTTGTTAGTACACCTTCATCTCTGTTAGAACACAGCATGAGTAGCACAGTGTGTTACACACTCTTTGCAAGGTTCTTCTTCTTACAGAAAGCATGGTTCATAAGTCTGTAGTTACATTTCCTTCACTGTAGGTACATTAATGATTTTTCACTTAGTTTCAAATAATTTAAAATCATAAAACCTCTCTGTAGTGTGTTACCTTTTTTTTTTTTTTAATTTTTTGTAGAATTAGTCCACCTCTCATTTAACATTTTTGTAATGAACATGGTTTGAATTTTTTGGTTAGTCTTAAAAAAAATCTTGGGATAGGAACTCCTACCTAGGTCATGTCTAGGATGTCCAGAAAGATGATTTTTTGAAACATAACAACTACCAGCTGATGTCAGCTACTCTCATGACATTAATTACATTCCTTTCTCATTCCGTGTTGAATGGTTGGATGAAGGTAATTTAACAAGAAAGCTGGTGGAGACAAGAAGTGTTATGCACAAAAGACTACTGTGAGATTTTCATACAATCGATATTGTTGATTTATATCCTGAAATGATGGAAAATTGTAACCCACTTTAAGCTTTATTTTCTCACTCTCCTCTCCTTTCCTGCTGCTGTTTTTTTGCAGCTCCACCCCCAAATTTCTCCACTGGGAAGCCAATGGTCCTCAAGAGTACTATCCTCCTATACTAACAATGAAAAAGTTTATCTCACGTCACACAGATATATTCACACACTCACAAACAGAAAAATGCCAGTAAATAAAATCGTCTTTTGCTCTGTGGAATATTTTCCATTAAGGACGTTCAGATCTAAGGAAAAAAAAAACCAACCAACTCTTCTATGAAATTTTGATTTCTTTCTTGCTGTGTAGACACCACAATAAGAGGTGGTATGATAGAAAGAAGTTAAGAGCAGATGAAGGGAAAAGTAAAGTAACATAAATATTTTTAAAGAGCCTGGAATTGACTTTTCACACATTATACCCTCTAACGTACCAGAAAGCTGGTCCAATATTTTGCTTTTGCTTTTTCATCAGACTGTGACTTAAAGGTATTCCTTTGAAGAGTTTTAGGTTTTTTCTGAGGTGGCGGGGCTGGGTTTGTTTCTTTTTAAGCAGATACAGGCCTTTCTGGCTGCATTTTTGTGGAGCATGTTGTGACATTTTACATTCAGAACTGTCTCTCTGTATTCCCAGAATGTTTTCTGGGCTAATTTTTAAAAGCAGTGGTCTGAATAATAACTGGGTACTGCTTCTGCTGGTGTAATGGTCTTCAGGTTGCAGCATTACACTCTTCAGGAAAAGAGAACCTTGTGGTTCTAAACTTACTCACTGATGTTAGGTTAAACTTACAGCTGTATGTTTTCACCTGGAAGGAAATATTTGGAGCGGTTCTTTCCAATTGGAGGCAGTGCACAAGTAGATATTCCAGTAGCTCATACACTGGTTCTTGCTTAGGCCTTTTGGGAGCTCAGGCTCAGTTCATTTCTTTGGAACATGAACTCCCAGGAAAGTTGTTGTTCAACAGGCTAAAGAGATATCTTGTTGTGGGTTATGTACTATACTTTCTAATACTGGTGATTCTGCCAAAGAAAGCCTACTTAAGCAAACCAGAAAAGCATCCAAAAGGGTGATTTTGAGAGTCATCTTTCCCAGTGTGTTCTTTAATGTAGTAGCTAAGGTGTTCTCTGGAGATATGAAAATATCCAGGGAGGATTTCAGAAGCCATCTGAGAGAAGCTGAACACAAGTTTTTACCAACCACGGGGGAGGCATGCTCCAACACTGTAAATTTTCAAAATCAAACCATTCTTTTTGCTCTTTTTCTCTGTTTTTATGCTGTTCTTTGCTTAAAGGAAAAAAAAAAGAGAGAGAGGGAGAGAAAAAAATAGAGTAGGTAGGGTTTTTTTCATGTTAATACTCTCTTCTTTACCGAAGAAATTAGACACACCTCTATTTCTTTTGGGATTATTTTAACAGTAATATCAGGTGGCTGTACTGCTATTCTGAGAACTTATGCACATCTTCTAAGACAAGTTTTGAGCAGCGTCTTGTTCTTAATCTATATACCACTTAATATTCAGGTAGAGTTAAACATGTGTTTCTAATATCTGGCTCTTAAAAAACAGCATATTGCAATACTGGAAGCCATAGAGAAATTAAAATGGATGAAGCATGTATTTGGATTTTCACTTTCTTTTTGTTTTTCCTTTTTTTAGTCAGAGACAAAACCAAGAAGAAATCTGATATGAAATTCAGACAGAATAACTTTTTTCTTTCTTCAGTCTTTCCAGTTTAGTACATAAAGGAGGCATCATTCACACAGCTCTAAACTGCTTTACCATTAGCCCTACCAACCCAACATGCCAGAGACAATTGTGTAATTGAATCTAGAGTTATGACATCAAGTGATTCTCATTAAAAGCTTTTAATGTACTTATTTAGTATATGTGTGTATAGAAAATCTTATTAAAGCAGGAGAATTTGTTTCACCTTTTTGAAATCAATTCCACCAAGCCACTTTAAAAGAATGTAACATTCTGCCCATTCTGATTAACTGATGCATGGGAAGACATTTTACAATCGAACAATAAAATCTCCTTTGTTATTATAATTATTGAATTTCCAAGGTAAGACATTCAGTTAATCTTTCACTAATTTCAACCATAAATTGAATCTTTTTCTTGATGTCTGATCAATATTTTAAGTAAAACACTTTCATTTTACTCATTAACATGTGAATTAATATATTAACTTAAATTATTTTTGCTTGGTTCTTCCTGGCAGAAAATCTGCCAGGATTTTCTTGTATTTTTCCCAAAGCATTCATCCCATCTACAAACAGTGAAGACTTCTACCTGTAAGTGAATTGCCCTTACTCTGAGAAACTAATTTAATAGTCTCCTTCTTTTTTTCTAGGAAACTATCCTGCAATTGTGATATGCAGTTTACAACACACAAAGCATCCAGGAGAAATTTCCATTTGCATGTTCCTAAAAACAAAACAAAACAACCCAAACCAAACACCAAAAGAAGCCCTACTAGGCTTTCAACTTATTCAGCCTTCAAAATATTGAATTAAAACTTGCCAGTGTTATAGGTTGCTCAAGAATTCAAAGGTATAAACTAAAGATCTAGGCAGATTGCCTTGTTCTCTGCTCATTCCCAATTCAGTAGTAAGAGGTTTTGTAATGTTAAACTTCTTCCACAAAGAATGAATGAGAAGTCTACTGAGTGAATTTGATACATAACCAATGGCTAATTCTCCTGTCTCAGATGTACACTGTGCTTGCCAGTGTCACACATTATGCCTTTGATTTGTGTAAACTTGAAATACAAGTGCATAAAACCACTGTGTTGAGAAAGCTGACATTTGGCTTTTGGGTTTTTCCTGTATCCATTTCTAAGGTTAGAGAAACTAAAAAAAATAGAAGAAACAACAATGCACCCGTCACTGGAAATCAGCCATGGTGGGTTGTGAATTACCTTTCTTCAGGCACTACTGCACCAGTGGAGGATGGATAACTTTATTGGTAATGCACTGGATTAGTATTTAGGAATTCTGACTGCAATTTCATTCTCTGCTAATTTTTATTCCCCCAGGGAAATAATTAATCTCTGTCTCATTTGCCTTTTTGTAAAATAGCAATAATATTGCCTTATGTAGTTGAATGGAGGGGAAGTTCATAGTTGTGTGGGGCTCAGATGTCCATAGTTATTAGGCAGGAAATGTTAGATAAATGGATAGCAGGACACAGGGTAGCTCTGCAAAGCTTCAGAAAGAGAGAAATACTGATGTTCAAAGCATCTGCAACAGGAAAATACATTAAAAAATATTTTTTTCTTGGAGAGGGTCACACACATTTATATTCTACATTTTTCCTTCTTCTTTTGGTTTCCTTCTTCCCCTACGGCTTTTCTTTTCCAGCCCATCACACCTTCTGTGGTTGTTTATTAGTTTTCCTTTTTTACTACCTACATCCTTTACTCAGTTGGCTTCTTCTTTACTCAGCCAACTTCATGTCTTCAGTTATCAACTCTCAACTCTACATTTGCCTTGTCCCTTCTCTACATGTCCTTTTTCTTTTATTATACCACTCTCAAATCTTCACAGTTGGCTCTATGCCCATGTTTGCTGATACTGCTGTTGTTTTTATACTGCAGAGTATCTCTCTGAATTTGAATTATAGAAATGTTCCAAAGCTGTTGTTTCCATGTGAGTTTCAGACTTACCTGTGCGTACTTGGAAAAGTCACCTTGAGCAAGGTGTATGTTATTTTTGCCCAGTGGACATTGAGCTCACTTGTGATTTTGACAACAATAATATCCCTGCTGATGTGTATATATATATCTTTATACATATTTAGTGTTTTGTAGGAGTCTATAATTAAGCGAAAAAACCCTACATTCAGTGAGAAGTGTTTTCTTTTTGAAAATTTCAGAAGCTGCAAGCCAAAATATGTTTTCAATGCACATGAACATGTAGTTTCTGAATTCATTTATGCAGTACTAGAGAAACTAAAGTTTTAATCTGATTTGAGGTAGTGTTCATAGAGAATGAGACAGCAATTTTATGACCCAGCAAAAATAGGGAAATATGGTAGTAAAATAATTCAGATTTTTAACTCTCACAATAAGTGACAAAGAACATACCCAAACAGTGTTTTCATTCATCTGCAGTTTTATTCTTTCTTGCTCTCCCCAGAGAGCAGTGATATCTTACTCTGTCCGTGTCATCCTGATGTGAAACCAAATGAGTGGCTTGTGAGCTCTGAATGGAGAAAGATATCTGAATGTAACCTTGTCAGAGGAGACAATCTAGTGGGCCAGAAATTTTAATTGGGAAAGAAATAATTCTGGTGTAATAGCCTGAGAAGTGCATTGCTGTGACTTGTCTTTTCTCAGAAAGACTCACCAAAAGCATTGTGGTTTGGGGTGATGGCAGCCCAGTCAATCCATTTCAGTGAAGACAGTTCACCTTTCCTCAGCTTTCCTCATTTGTGTGCAAAGCCAAATAAGACAGTTATATTTATCTTATGGATCCTGCCCTCATTCCATTAGTATATTATTCTGTTCTACAGCTAGTAGTCTAGAATCCAGTCCTTCAGGACTTTAGTATCTCATTGGGCCAAAATAATTGAATAACTATTTCTTGAGACAAAAGAAAAAAGTCTGAGCTTTTTTATTTGGTTTGGGCATGCGTTTTTTGTTGGGTTTTGGTTTTTTTTTTGTGGTTTTTTTTTTTTTTTTCTCTCCCTGTACAGAATAAACATGAATGCATTTCTAAAATGCAAAAGAAGTTATTTCACTGCCACTTGAAAGTGAAAACTAAAATATTTAGGAACTAGGGAAATGTCCCTTACCTATTAAAACTTCTATGTACTGCATCTTTAATTTTGCCTGATTTCTAATTCACTGCATGGTCAGAACAAACAAGGTCCAAGTGTTGATCTGCCCTCCTTGGTTTAATACATTCAAAACTAGAACTAACAGATCAAGGTTAATGTCAGTTTCCAAGCACTCAGTTCCCAAGACAGCCTTTTATATGTGCTTGTTTGTTTTTTGGTTGGTTGTGG
>NW_009259102.1:4415805-4421062 GCF_000687185.1 Egretta garzetta | reverse complement strand
TTGCCTGCATTAGTCCTTTGACCTGTCTTCATTCTACTCCATGTGCAAAATGGGCTGATATGATGCAGCTTTCTTTCTGAAAGGTTGTAAGATTTCTGGAGGAAGAAATTGGTATTACCTCTGCACTGTGATATTTTTTAACCATGCATCTCGATGAGTACTCTAACAGCAGGACTGTTCGAGTAGTAAGATCTTGGTAAAAGCAAGTGATATCTGACCTTTGATTAAAATATCTGTCTTAGATTTAAAACAAAAAATAGGACATTGGTACATTCACTCAAGTGGTATATCCATTCCAAGTATTAAAAACCTGATGGACTAAATTAATTATAATAGATGATACAAGTGGTAGTTATGAAACTGGTAAATGTAAAACTAAGCAAAAAAATATTCATTCTTCATTCCAATCTCATATTAGAAACAGGCAAGGATGTGTCAAACTGACCCTATTTTTGCTCAATAATAATGAAGTTTACTCTACAGTTCCCATGCAATATTAGAACTGGAAGCTGATGGTTCAGATTGCCTAGGAGCTGGGAATGCTACATGTATATATAAAGGTTAGAATGAAGCAAACTCGTCCAAATAGTAGAATTAAACCACTTTTGGTGACGACCAGCTAAGGAGACTGCTGACTGAGAAGACATTAAATCTTGTTCTCAGAGTTTTAATTATGATCGCTGAAAAACAAATATACAGTACCTATTCTTAAAAAGCCTGAGTGATTTTCTGTGCTCCATATATACATGCACATGTTTCTGTTTTCGTATTTCCTAGGGGGGAATCCATCACACAGCTCGATATGTATTTAATTCTGTCTGTGTGAATATCAACCTTTTAATTAGATATTATTAATGAGGGAAGAAGGTCACAAAATATAAATAAACTATTTCTACACCTTTCATTTCCCAGTCATCCTCATATTATTGCCAATTTAAAGCTAAACCCAAGGCATTTGTGAGTGCTGCAACTGTCACTGACTTCTCCAGCAATCCCTTTGAAGCATCACTGGTTTTGATCACCTACTTCAATCGTAATCAGAGGATAAATCAATTGACCGCAGCTGTGGACAGCTACTTGAGTGTATTGCCCAGATAGCACTATTGAAGAAGTGATGTTGAACGTTTAAATAGTTGGCCAAATTAGATTTTTTTGATTAAGCTTCTTTGTGCTACAAGATGCTCAGGCTATGCTAATGATTAACTGAGAGAAACTGTGTTCAAGTATTAGGAAAGCTTCCCAAGTTTTTCATGCACTAAAAGGAGCAGCAATCTGTATGTAGGAAGCCTGCCATGTGGTTAGATTTTGTTAATTATCATCAATGCAATTTTTTTTTTCCTGCATAAGAAACTCTGAGAACAACTTGCTGGGTTATTATTAGATGGTCTGTGATCCTCTGAAAAAGGATGAGACACAAGCAGTGGATGCAAGTTGTAAGTTGTTTAAATGGAGTGTCGGTGATTTACTACAGCTGAGGATGTAGACCTATAACCTATAAAACATTATTATTGATTTAAGGCTTGTCTGTTAGCTGCATGATATAGAAATTTTAGGAGACTTATACATATAAGATTTCGGAAGACAGATAAGTAAAGCTAGAAAAATCCATTTTGGTGATCTCATCTGACAAGTCCTCAAGAGATACCCACACTGTTTAAAAGATTAATCACTGATGGATTAGATGGCAACTTTGTGGTCTAATCCCAGTCCAGGCAGTACCTGTATATGCTTTTATGAAGCTGGACTTAGAACATGCCACTGTCTGAGTTCTACTTCCACTTTTCTCCTTGTTGATATTATTTTGAAAGAGAAGGAAAAATGTGGGAGTGATCTTAATTAGTCCTCTTCTGTCTCTAATTCCTGTGTTCTAGTCCTAAACCAGGTAACGCTATTGCATTGTTATTCTATATAAGAGTATAAATGTCACATCAGAGTCAGGTCAGAAAAACAGTGTGTTTTATAAATAGAAAAAAAGGCCCTACATTACAAATGAGATAATTATTGTTTCCAAAACACCACCTACCCACCATTCCCACTTAAGTGTATTGTAAATATGTTCATGAAGGATGCAGAAGATGGAACATTTTGCCCCCCACAATGTTTAGTACTTCCAAAAATATTAATGAAGTCTTATTCATGCAGATCACTTACTGATGTGGGTTTTTTTCTTCTTTATCATGAAGGTGACTAAGGTAGGATCTGATTTTATAGTGGTGTAGTCTGGTATAATTTAATAGACTTCTTTTGGACCTGCTTTACAATGCAGAAGTTCACACTATGTACTATTGTAGCTTCCTTATATATTTTGCAATTTCAACTTCCTCAAAGTTGGAAGAGAGATCTAATCTTTGCCAAAAATCCCTAAATTTTCTGGTGCTCTGCTGATCCTTTCTTGTAAACACTGATCACATTATATGTGTGGTCCTTGCACCCTTAAGTAGAGAATGCTTGAAGGAAATGTTTTAATTTCTTCAGTTACTGGTATTTAGTTGGACTGAAAATATTAGAATAGAAATATGATATCATCTAACCATTATCTCTGTGCACTGCTATGGTCTTTATAAACCTGCAGCACTTCACACTCACTTTGACCCTGGGCAAATAAAAACAGCAGGTAGAATCTATCAGGAAATCAGAATCTGTTCTTTCTTGTTTTTATGATAGCTTACTGTGTCTGTCCCTATCAAATTCCAAATTTAATGAATCACAGTTTCAAGGCTAGGTTCTTCTGTCTTATAATCCAGGCAAATGAGTATGTGTGATTCAGTCAAAAGAAACCTCTGAAGAACATCATGTTGTAGTAATTCAAGAGAAAAAAGAGGAAAAAAAGTAATTCAAGAGAAAAAAAAGTCAACATGGTGTTCCTGACACCAAGAAGGGGAGAAACTCTATTTCAATCTTGAAACTGCATTTATCCTTGTGCACCGTTGACCCTACATCCAATCATGTTGTCTTATTTCCCGACATCTGCAAAATTCACCTTGCAAAATAGTGGACATGAATTAGGTGTATATTCAGATGTTTTCCTGGTATGATAGGAGGATAGATCCCATGTTATGGTAGGACTTGTCAGACTAAAGGCTGACTGACACCTGCAGCCTTTTCCCACAGCCAGAGCAGTCCTGCCAGTGGTACTGCTACTGTACCAGGTAGCATTGCCAGCAGGCAAGAAACCAGTAATGTGTCTTCTCCTGTAGCTACAGCTCTTGCCTTAGTGGATGCTGAAACAGGGAGGTGGCTTCAGGGTAAAAGTCCTACAGCTCTGGGAGAGTGAAGAAGGAAAGACAGCCCCATTGCTACCTTCTGCTTTAGTCTCAAAGACCAAGCAATGTCTTCAAAGGAACTCCATGCTTAATTGCCAGCAGGCAAGAAACCAGTAATGTGTCTTCTCCTGTAGCTACAGCTCTTGCCTTAGTGGATGCTGAAACAGGGAGGTGGCTTCAGGGTAAAAGTCCTACAGCTCTGGGAGAGTGAAGAAGGAAAGACAGCCCCATTGCTACCTTCTGCTTTAGTCTCAAAGACCAAGCAATGTCTTCAAAGGAACTCCATGCTTAAGCCACTGCAGCTACTCCAACCAACCAGCGAACCAACCCGTGCCAGTATCAGTCGCGCCTATACAAAAGAAGAAATCTTGGAAGCGAAAGTCAACTCGTTTAGAAAGGGAGGATGAAAAAGCGGGGCCATCACAAGAGGAGGAAGAGCTCATAAGCGAGACAGAAACCACCCGATCCCTATCCTTGAGTGAGCTGCGAGATGTGCGAAAAGATTTCAGCCGTCGTCCAGGTGAACACCTTGTCACCTGGCTACTCCGATGCTGGGATAGTGGGGCCAGTAGCCTGGAACTGGAGGGTAAGGAAGCCAAACAGCTGGGATCCCTTTCTAGGGAAGGGGGCATTGACAAAGCGATTGGAAAAGGGACACAAGTCCTCAGCCTCTGGAGGCGACTACTGTCAGCCATGAAGGAAAGATATCCCTTCAAGGAAGATGTCACACATCGCCCAGGTAAATGGACCACCGTGGAGAAAGGCATCCAGTACCTGAGGGAATTGGCTGTCCTGGAAGTGATTTATAGTGACCTGGACAATGACCAGCTGCCCAAAGATCCAGATAGTGTCCAGTGCACGCGACCCATGTGGCGGAAGTTGTTACGGAGCGCACCAACATCATATGCCAACACATGGGCAATGATGAGCTGGGAAGCTGGACGGGGACCAACAGTGGATGAGTTGGCTAGCCAGCTCCGGGAATATGAAGAAAGTATCTCTTCTTCCCTCGTCTCTGCTGTGGATAAACTGTCCCAGAAGTTTGAACGATTCGAAAAGCGTATGTCCTACTCCCCTCCTGTACAGACCAGTATCTCAGCCATTAGAAGTAAGCGCCCTTCTGCTCAAGGAAAAGAATATCAAGGGTACACACCACGGGGCACTCTATGGTTTTACCTGCGTGACCATGGAGAGGACATGAGGAAATGGGACGGAAAACCTACCTCGACCCTAGAGTCACGAGTACGCGAGTTGCAAAGAAAAACAAACACAAAAGGGGGCTCTTCCAAGAAACTTGTTGCTCCAATTTCCAGAGACTGGGCAGACTGTAGATTTTTCAGACAGAATAGAAGTACTGATCTTAATTCTGATTGTGATGAAGGAACTTCTGACTCATACACACAAACCATGAGCAACAGTGACCAGGATTAGGGGGGCCCTGCCTCGAGCCAGGTGGAGGAAAGGGACAACCGGGTTTACTGGACTGTGTGGATTCAATGGCCTGGCACGTCACACCCACGGAAGTATAGAGCTCTAGTAGACAGCGGTACACAGTGTACTCTAATGCCATCAAGCCATATAGGGGCAGAATCCATTTGTATTTCTGGAGTGACAGGGGGATCTCAGGAGCTGACTGTATTGGAGGCTGAAGTGAGCCTAACCAGGAATGAGTGGCAAAAGCACCCCATTGTGACTGGCCTAGATGCTCCATGTATCCTTGGCATAGACTACCTCGGGAGAGGGTATTTCAAGGACCCAAAAGGGTACCGGTGGGCTTTTGGTATAGCTGCATTGGAGGCAGAAGAAATTAAGCAGCTGTCTACCTTGCCTTGTCTTTCAAAGGACCCCTTGGTTGTGGGGCTGCTGCAGGTTGAAGAACAGCAAGTGCCGATTGCCACCACAACAGTGCACAGGTGGCAATATCGCGCCGACCGAGACTCCCTGATTTCCATCCACAAGCTGATTCGTCGACTGGAGAGCCAAGGAGTGATCAG
>NW_009259102.1:4412476-4412718 GCF_000687185.1 Egretta garzetta | reverse complement strand
TTTTCTTCATAGTAGCTAGCATAGTGCTGTGTTTTGGATTTAGTACTAGAAGAATGTTGATAACACACTGATGTTTTCAGCTGTTGCCAAGTAGTGCTCAGACTACTCAAGGACTTTTTGAGCTTCTCCTGCTCGGCCAGGTGCATAACAAGCTGGGAGGGAGCACAGCTAGCACAGCTAACCCAAACTGACCAAAGAGCTATTCCATACCATATAACGTCATGCTCGGGGGGGGGTTAGTT
>NW_009259102.1:4399824-4412339 GCF_000687185.1 Egretta garzetta | reverse complement strand
CTTGCATGCGCAGCTTTTGCTTTCCCTGTTAAACTGTCTTTATCTCAACCCACGAGCTTTCTCACTTTTACCCTTTGGATTCTCTCCCCTGTCCCATTGTGGGGGGAGTGAGCAAGTGGCTGCGTGGTGCTGAGTTGCCAGCTGGGTTAAACCACGACAAAATGTTGAAAGGAAAAAAAAAAAAAAAAAGTAGAGAATCTGACTTTTCCTTCTCTCCCCCGTCCCCTTGGAACTACACTGCCCAAAAGCTTAAAAAGCATTGTAACAGCTGGTGATATCATTATACTGTTTAGGGGAGTCAGAAACAGTTGTCACTGAAAAGTTACTTAGCCTTGATAATCTTTCCTTTGATGGCTAGATTATTACTAGATAATTCCACTATGATTAAAGTAGTGTGTTGTTCGGAGTTAAATACAGAAGTTCAGTGGGATGTCTATTCCCTACTTTATCTGCTGTTTCTTTTTACCTATCTTTATGTTGTGTTTAGAGATTAGGAGGCTTTTTTTTTTTTTTATTCTTGTTACTGATATTATAGCTGGTATAAGAAGGTATAACCCAAATTAAAACCTATTGCATCCCCCAGCAAGCTCTCTTACATTACTCAAAAGATGCATGTGATTTTACATCTTCCTATTCCTTCTACTTCATATTTTTATACTTCATGTGCAGCTTCAAGGTGCCCTATTTTAGCTAATGAGTTTTGAAGGCAGCATTCAGCATTGCAGATTTACATAAATTGTACTTTGTCAATATTTTGGTAAACGTTAAAGGTTCTGATCCCATCTATGTTTATATTGTTACTATAATACATGAAAACAACGATAACCTACCTTATTGTAGTTTTTCTAAGCATTAACTAATTACTATTAATTTGATTAGTGCAGCAAATTAAAGCAGAAAAGAGTCAGAGTTTATTCACGGTTAAATTACAGAAATCAGTGCCTTGTACAGTATTTGCATTTTAATTAAGTCATGAACATTTAACACTATGTGCTGGAAATACAGATGGATTCTCTGGGTTCATTGAAATTTAACATTCATCTCATATTATTTCATTTTTGGTAGAAATTTGTATCTCTGTGTCTGTAAATATGCACAGGTGTAAGCACAGTTTTGTTTCTAATGCACGTCCACAACATGCCAAAATTAACAGCCAATTCTTTCATATAGATCATCAAAACGATCCTAAATCTGCAGTACAGGTAATGCAGTAATTTGGTTTTATTGTCATGAAATAAACTTTAACATAACTCTTAATCCTTAGCTGTTCATCTTACAGGCTGTGTTGAGACAATCTTAGGTTTGTAACACTCCAGTGCAAGAAGTGCTGTAAAACTAGACCAGACCACACAAGTTCTTCATCTTAGGGTCTGTGCAGTGTATATTCTAAGTAATAAAGATTAGGTATCTGGTCTCCATTCTGAAATTCAGTATAAGGTTCTTCATAGCCTGTCTTCATATAATACATAGGGAAAGTTAAGAATCTCCCAGGTTAATTCACAGTAAACAGACAGCAGTGTGGAGAGAAATCCTCTGTACAGACTGGCAGCCCTCTCTGAGCTTGGTACCTCCAATTAAATGCATTTCAAGCTCAAAGAGAAAGTAGGGGCTTGCAGTCTTTCTTCAAAATAACTTTTTGCTTTTGGCTTGTTTGCTTTTGATGGATATCAGGAGGATGTAATACCCCTCACTTTCTTCTGTACAAGAGCCAGAATTAATTATTTCCTCAGGGGTCAGTATTGGTATCAGCACTGTTTAACATCTTTGTTGGCAACATGGATAGTGGGATTGAATGCACCCTCAGCAACTTTTCTGATGACACCAACCTGTGTGGTGTGGTCGACACACTGGAGGGAAGGCATGCAATGCAGAGGGACCTTGACAGGCCTGAGAGGCGAGCCCACGTGGACCTCATAAAGTTGAATAAGGCCAAATGCAAGGTCCTACACATGGGTTGGCGCAATCCCAAACACAAATACAGGATGGACAGAAAATTAATTGAGAGCAGCCCTGAGGAGATGAACTTGAGAAGCTCACCATGACTCATCAATGTCCACTTGCAACCCAGAATGCCAACTGTATCCTAGGTTCTATCAAAAGAACTGTGACTAGTAGGTTAAGGGAGGTGACTCCTCTCGTGAGACGCCACATGGAGTAGTGTGTTCAGCTCTGGGGCCACCAGCATAAGAAGGTCATGGACCTGTTGGAGCAAATCCAGAGGAGGATCACAAAGATGATCAGGGGGCTAGGGCACCTGTCCAATGAAGACAGGCTGAGAGAGTTGGGGCTGCTCAGTCTGGAGAAGAGAAGGCTCCAGGGAGACTTCCAGTACCTGAAGGGGGCCTGCAAGAAAGCTGGAGAGGGACTTTGTACAAGGGCGTGTAGTGATAGGACAAGGGGTAATGGCTTTAAGCTGAAAAAGGATAGATTTAGGCTAGATACAGGGAAGAAGGTCTTCATGATGAGGGTGGTGAGGCATGGGAACAGATTGCCCAGAGAAGCTGTGGATATCCCATCCCTGGAAGCGTTCAAGGTCAGGTTGGATGGGGCACTGATCAACCTGGTCCCTGACCATGGCAGTGGGGTAGGAACTAGATGATCTTTAAGCTCCCTTCCAATCCAAACCATGCTATGATTCTATGATTAATGATATTTCAGGTGAGGAGAGTGTTCTTCCCCATTAAATTATGTTAAAATGAAAGCTAGAACCAGCAAGCATTTTATCAGGAAATTGTCCTAAAATCTTATTTTTTACATTGGTCAAGGAATGTCTTGTTATCCCATGAAGACTGGAAAAGAGATAGAGGGCATTAAAACATTCTTTATGCAAATATTTCTCAGTCTCCTCTGATGGAAGGGAAGACCTTGATCCAAACTGCAGCTCTGAATTGGCTACCAAACACTGTTTTGTTATTTACCCAGGCTGAAGCTGAGACGATAGCCCCTAGAGACACCTCAACCTTTCTATTGTCCTAATGAGAAAAGGCGTCCTGCAGACATATCACTTTCAGCTTTGTTCCTTGTAGCTACTTGATGAGTCTGGGAGGTCTGGACTTGTGAGGAGGTACCAGGAAATTCAGGGTTATGCAATGACATGTTTCACCAAAGTTCAAAATCTGTCATTCAATTACACAAACACTAAAGAAGGTACCAGGGATTCTGTTGTACAGCTCTCACTTACACTAATGGAAACTGTGTGACTAAATCCTTGTGCTCAGCAATGAAATTCTATTCCTTAAATGAACATATTAAGAGAAATAAGGAATTAATTCAGAGGCTGAATGAAACTTTTGCAAACTTATGGTGCAGTGATTGCCTTCTCCACTCTATAGGAAAACTACTTAAATCAAACGTATAGAAAATTGTAAACTGCAGGAAGTACTGAATGTTATAAGCTTCACTCCAGGCTCTGTCTCCCCTTGCTGCTGTTCTCATTGGTATGTAACAAGTACATCATACAGAGTGTTGGCTTTAAAGGAGTTGAATAAAATAAATGTCAACACTAAATAAATCCTATTGCCAACAAGCTGCCAGGAAACGTTTATCACACTTCTGGTAATGTTCAGAACAGTTACTGAACAATGATGAATCATACCTTATATTGCACACATGTTGATCATAATCATTTATCAGACTTCTGGCAATTTCCACAATGTTGAAAAGACACTATAGTTTGTTGAAGAGAATGTCTCTTCTATACAGTAGGTAGATTTCCTGGCTTAAAGTACAAGCATAACATGTTTAACTAGTGTTACATGGTTTTGCCAGAGACAAAGGAAGATGGATCTCTTTCTGATGTAATGTACAAATATGTATATATAGAGAGATGTATCAATTTTATTGTGTTCTGACAATCTTGTTTTATTATCTTCTTATTATTATTTAATAAATCTCTGATTTTATATTTCCTGATAAATCAAGTCATAAGTTCTTCATTATATCAGTGCCACAGTAAACTTTACATGAATTCCTGCAAGTCTTATTTACGTGCTTTTGAAGTTAATGAAGGCTTGATTATGGTTTAACTGGCTATAGATACAGGCTGTAGTGTTTACTGCTATAGAAAATACACGCTTCAGTCATAAATTTTAAAACTTGTATATTGAGCGCATCACACAAAGGCCACAGTAAATAGAAGCATAGAATCATAGAATCATAGAATGTTTTGGGTTGGAAGGGACCCCTAGAGGTCATCTAGTCCAACCCCCCCGCAGGAGCAGGGACACCGCTAACTAGATCAGGCTGCTCAGAGCCCTGTCCAACCTGGCCTTGAATGTTTCCAGGGATGGGGCCTCCACCACCTCTCTGGGAAACCTGTTCCAGGGTTTCACCACCCTCAGTGTAAAGAACTTCTTCCTTATATCTAATCTAAACCTACCCTGGTTTAGTTTAAAACTATTACCCCTTGTCTTGTCACTGCTGGCCCTACTAAAAAGATTTTCCCCATCTTTCCTATAGGCCCCCTTTAGGTACTGAAAGGCCGCAATCAGGTCTCCCCGCAGCCTTCTCTTCTCCAGGCTGAACAAGCCCAACTCCCTCAGCCTGTCCTCATAGGAAAGGTGCTCCAGCCCCTGGATCATTTTTATGGCCCTCCTCTGGACTTAGAACTAAGTTTATTGCTGCCTGGTTGCATTGGTGATTAGATTGATGGTTTAACTGTTTGGAGAAGGATGAAATGTAGCAGCTTGGGAAAAAAAAAAAAAAAAAGATTAAAAACTTCAACGGAGATTCATGCTTCTCTTTCATTTCTCTACAGCATTATGCAAAATGTAGCATGGGTTCTGAACTATACTACTGAAAATTAAATGACAGCATAAATGAGCTTTGGTACATTTTACTATGATTTTGTCTTCTAAGTTCTGACATGTGCCAGGCACATGTTGTGCCACTGATGGGAACTCAGAGAAAAACTTAGGGTCCTATAACAGAAGAAAAAAAATTTTTATCCATTTTTACATCCAGACCCATACCTTAAGCGTCAGATCATTCTTTTGTTTAGACCTTGCTATCTGATCTGATGCTTGCTGCAGTATTGCTGTGATGGATCAGAAGTGGGGAGAATTCAAAGGCATTGCACTTTGAGGGCCAAGTGAGACTAATAGTCTGCATTTTCCCCAGTCTACGAAGACTGACAAAACCTCCTCCGGTATCCTTTGTTTTGATTAGAGCAGTGGATTCAAGATGCTTTTTCCTTTAAACATTTTTTTTTCTGCATTTATATTCTTTATAAAGAGACTGTATCTAAGAACAAGGTTATCTTAGGGAAAAAATTCCAGAATGCCTTGATAATACAATAAAAATTAATAATTGCACGCTTTCTCATTTTGTACAAAAATCAGGGAGTTTTAATATACTTCACTGGCATATTTAAAGTGCTACATCATAATACATGATCGTTCATTCAGTTATTAGCCAAGAATTACTACCTGGCAACTTATATATGCAAAAATTAAAATTCTTATAAATGTCATTCCGAGAATTTCTCCCTCTTTTAGGAATAAGGGCTAATTTTATGGCATCAGAAATGGAAATTTCAGGACAAATAAGGTATTTTTTTGTCTACTAGCTGCTGAATTTTTTTGCTTTAGAAGTGCTTTGGGCTGTTACAGAAAAGTCCCTTTTAATGAGGTATGTGCTTGCAATAAGATCAAAGGAATTTCAGGAAATAAAATGAAAATGAGGTCTTATAAAAAATTAGTACTGAAAATAAAAAAAAAAATCCCAAGAGTCCACTATCCAGTTACTAATCAGCTTTTGAATTATCTCTGAAATCAGAGTATACTTTGTTGTATTATTTATAAAAAATAATTACCCTGGAACCCAGATTGTATACTCAGTTTTCTGACATAGAGAAATACAAAGTTTTACACAACAGTGTGACCATATATTAACAGCCTTTAGGCTTAAAATAACCTTTACCTTCTGCAAAAGGAGCTCCTAGCAGCAGTGAGGTAAAATTATCATGTTCCCTTACTATTTTTCTATTCCAGTCACTAGAGAAAGGAATGATTTAGTAATGGCTCTGGTAATGAGCCAAAATGCTTTTTAGAAAGGTACAAGAATTCATGCTAGGATTTGCCTGCCACAGCTGAAAAGTGTAGGCTAATGGAACCTAAAGTGATTCAGTGTGGAAAGAGTCCTCACACTTCCTCTTCAATGGGATGAAAGAGGGAGGACAGAAGGTTGTATTTTAGGAGGGACATTTTATGTGTCTTCAAGGGTTTCATCTTCCATATGAAGAGTTTTTCCATACCTTTGTAGTTTTCAAGTTATTTCATTTATTAGAGCAGCCAGGCTGAATATACATAGGAAAGAGTAGGTCATGCTGCAAAGAGCTTACAAGCATGACATGAAAGGCAAAGAGAAATAACTACGGTCTGGTTTTGCGGATGAGGAAATAAGGTCCAGAGAAATTAGGAACAAGCCTTACAAATTACTTAGACAAAATCATCATATATGAGAGTTAAACTGAGTTGAGTAGAAATTAAGTACTTCTGAATATACCTGCTACGTGCTTTCCTGCACCCAAAAGAGCCTGGATCCTATCAACAATTGCCTTGCCAGGATGATATACAGGAAACACACAGGTTAGCATAGAGAACTATCAAAGAAAGTCATGATTTGTGATACATGCCACAAAAGTCACATGCACAATTACATAAAAAGACTAGGATGATTGCTAATCATGTTCAATTCAATTCCTAGTTGCATAAGGAATGCAGGCTAGAAGTTGTTATAAGGACATTTATAGAGATCCTGAAAAAATAGTACTGAACATAAGAATTAGCTTTGCAAATAACTTCTAAAGTGGGGTTTCAGCCATCATCAAGACCATGTTTGTTAGATGATCTTGTGCAGCCTGAAAATCAGCATTCTGACTTTTCACCTTTATTCAGTGTTAAACACCACTTGAAACTTAAGGTTTCTGTTTTTCTTTGCTCAGTTTGACTCTTTGTAACTGGTGTTAATTCAGTATAACCTAGCTGTGTTCGCTGTATATCTACATTCAGTTGCTCCATAAATGCTTCTTCTTTTGCTTTATTTTACTAAATACTCTCGGCTTCTACATCAAAAAGTAGTTCATGAGTGAGTTGCCATGGTGATTTCAGGTGGCTGGAAAATGTCAAGATAGAATGTGTTGTGCATGTAAAGCTACAAATATGGAAACAAAACCAAAAGTAATTTTTTTGAGCATGATGTGTTAACGAAGTAACTACATGGATACCTCTGTGAAACTGGAAAAACTACTTACTTTGTATGCACTAAAAAAGGTATCTGATCTTTCAAACAAAAAATAGTGAGCTCACATAAAACATTAGTAAAAAAATTAATATATGGATATTAATCTTGACATTTGACCTTGTCAAGTGTCCTGAAGGCTGTCTGCTGCCTTTGACCTTAGCATTCCAGCCTCTGGATTTTTTTTTTTTTTATTTTATTTTTTTTTTGTAAAACAATGCAGACATGCACAAAATATTAGTCCAAATGATTAGCCTCCTCAAGGGCCAGCCTGGGTCTTTTTATTTGTTCTTGCATGTACAGATTTATACATCATCACTTACAAATACATAGTTAAAACAGATACTTTTGCTCTCCTTGACTTATAATAAAGTTCCAAGTGAGGTGGAAGAAAGGAAAGAAAGGGGAGGTTGGAAAGAAAATGAAAATTCTGCCTTAAAACTGGAGATCAACTCAGTTTATGAAGGTGCATTTGTCAGCAAAACCGCCACCATGGACTTCCGCAGGGCAGACTTTGGCCTGTTCAGAATGCTGGTTCAGAGAGTCCCTTGGGAGACAGTCCTGAAGGGCAAAGGAGTCCAGGAAGGCTGGGCATTTTTCAAGGAAGAAGTCTTAAAGGCACAGGAGCAGGCTGTCCCCATGTACTGTAAGACAAATCAGTGGGGAAGACAACCAGACTGGCTGAACAAGGAGCTTTTACTGAGACTCAGGAAAAAAAGGAGAGCTTACCATCTCTGGAAGAAGGGGCAGGCAACTCAAGAAGAGTACAGGGATCTTGTCAGGTCATGAAGAGAGGAAATTAGAAAGGCAAAAGCCCAGCTAGGACTCAACATGGCCACTGTTGCAAGGGATAATAAGAAAAGTGTTTATAAATACGTCAACAGCAAAAAGTGAGCCAGGGAGAACCTCCATCCTCTAATGGATGCAAGGGGGAACATTGCCACTAAAGATAAGGAAAAGGCTTAACTCCTTCTTTGCCTCAGTCATTAATGGCCCGATGAGCTATCCCCAGGGTACCCAGCTTCTTGAGCTGGAAGATGGGGAGAGTGAGTGGAATAAACCCCACATAATCCAGGAGGAAGCAGTTTTTGACCTGCTATGCCACCTGGACATCCACAAGTCTATGGGGCCAGATGGGATCCACCCAAGAGTACTGAAGGAGCTGGCAGAGGGGTTGCCAAGCCACTCTCTATCATTTATCAGCAGTCCTGGATAACAGGGGAGGTCCCAGATGACTGGAGGTTGGCAAATGTGATGCCTATCTTCAAGAAGGGCCGAAAGGAGGATCCGGGGAACTACAGACCTGTCAGCCTGACCTCAGTACCGGGGAAGATTATGGAGAGGTTCATCTTGAGTGTGCACACCAGGCACATGGAGGACAATCAGGGGATCAGGCCCAGCCAGCATGGGTTCATGAAAGGCAGGTCTTGCCTAACCAACCTGATTTCCTTCTATGACCAGGTGACCCGCCTGGTAGATGAGGGAAAGGCTGTGGATGTTGTCTACCTGGACTTCAGCAAAGCCTTCGACACAGTCTCCCATAGCATTCTCCTGGAGAAGCTGGCAGTTCACGGCCTAGATGGATGTACTCTTCGCTGGGTTGAAAACTGGCTAGATGGACGAGGCCAGAGAGTTATTCTCAATGGAGCTAAATCCAGTTGGCGGCCGGTCACAAGTGGTGTCCCCCAGGGCTCAGTTCTAGGGCCAGTCTTGTTTAATATCTTTATCAATGACCTGGATGAGGGGATTGAGTGTGCCCTGAGTAAATTTGCAGGCGACACCAAAGTGGGTGGGAATGGAAAGCTGCCTGGTGGAAAAGGACCTGGGGGTACTGGTTGACAGCCGGCTGAATATGAGCCAGCAGTGTGCCCAGGTGGCCAAGAAGGCCAATGGCATCCTGGCCTGTATCAGAAATAGCATGACCAGCAGGAGTAAGGCAGTGATCGTGCCCTTGTACTCGGTGCTGGTGAGGCTGCACCTTGAATCCTGTGTTCAGTTTTGGGCCCCTCATTACAAGAAAGATGTTGCGTTGCTGGAACATGTCCAGAGGAGAGTAACCAAGCTGGTGAGGGGTCTAGAGCACAAGTCTTATGGCTGAGGGAAACTGGGGTTATTTAGTCTGGAGAAGAGGAGGCTGAGGGGAGACCTTATCGCCCTCTACAACTGCCTGACAGGAGTACATAGTGAGGTGGGGGTCGGCCTCTTCTCCCTGGTAATGGGCGATAGGACGAGGGGGAATGGTTTGAAGTTGTGCCAGGGCAGGTTTAGGCTAGACATTAGGAAAAACTTCTTTATCGAAAGGGTTGTCAGGCTCTGGAATGGGCTGCCCAGGGAGGTGGTTGACTCCCATTCCCTAGAGGTATTTAAAAGAAGGATAGATGAGGTACTTGGTGACATGGTTCAGTGGTGGGATGGCAGGGTTAGGTTAAAGGTTGGACTTGATGATCTTAAAAGTCTTTTCCAACCAAAGTGATTCTATGATTCTATGATTTGGGCCTTTGATAATGAGTTGATTAGGCAATTCAGAATATAAATCTGAAAATTTAGGAAGGTATGATACTTCTTGAGAAGAGAAATTTTCAGTTACTTAACTCTGCTTCTCTGAATATTTGTCCTTAGAGAATGTGTATTTATCTGGGTGTACCTGAAGAATAAAGTAAGCTTTCTGATGTGAGAAGGTGATTTTCACAACAGAGGTAATTTTTTAGGAAAATAAAACAAATAAGCCTAATTTATAGCACAATTTATTTGGCCAGAGAATGTAAACTGGATTTTGGTTTAGAATTTCAACTTTTATTGTTATATCACAAAATATTCTTCTCTTTGAGATTTACTTAAGGTTTCTTTTAAACTTACAAGAATGCATTGCTTTGTTTCAGTGATATGAGTCAAAGAATGAACCCAGTCCCCCAGCCAGTAACTAATTGTTACAGTGTCAGTGCTGAAAAGGGGATAGCACAATGGGTAATCTCATAACCTAATCTTTCTTTCACCCCTCCCAGCCTTCTCTGTATTCTAATGGGACAATACCAAGAAGTGAATCACCATCCTTGTTCTTTTAGTACACATAGCAGTGCTGCAATTGCTCCTCATTCCCCAGGCTCATCCCCATTGCTGGAGCTCTTGACGGTGTGCACCAGCAGTGGGGCCAAAACTTTAAAAAGTTATCTGGTTAGGTAAATATTTCCCAGGGTTGGGAGAGGGTAGAAAGACAAGACATTTGCATCCTCTCATGACTGTAATTTTCAGAGCATATAAAAATATCTGAAAGATTCACTGTGGCAGTGTTGGAGACTCATTTTGGGCAGTGGGAACTAAACTTGCAGTAGTCAAAGTCTACATTGCAGGGAAGACACCCAAGAAAAACCTGTTCTTTAGCATGCTCCAACTTCTTTGAGAAAGCTACTTGGATTGGGTTTCAGGAACAAAGTCATGCATATGTGTCAAAGTCCAATATGCTCTGGACAAGTTCTTTTAGATATTCCACATGTCACACATAGAAGTGTAATACAATTGTAATGGGTCAAGCTGCATAGTGCTGTGTTTTCTGTTGGTATGTAGAAAGGGCTTGATAACACACCAATGTTTTGGCTACTGCTGAGCAGTGCTCAAACAGCATCAAGGCTCTGTCTCCAACATTCACCACCACCACCATCACTAACGGTTTGGAAGGGGGCATGACCTTGGGAGGGGACGTAGCCAAGACACCTGACCCAAACCAAGCAAAGAGATATTCCATACCATATGACGTCAGCTCAGATATAAAAACTAAGGGAAAAGGAAGAGGAGGGGGGGGCATTCATCTTTTATGATGTTTTGTCTTCTGGAACAACTGTGCATACTGAAGCCCTACTCCCCAGGAAGTGGCTGGACATTGACTGCTGATGGGAAGTAGAGAATAAAATCTTGTTTTCCTTTTCCTACTACTCACGGCCTTTGCTTTTGCTTTTTTATTAAAATGCCTTTATCTTGACCCACGAGTTTTCTTTCTTTTCCATCTCATTCTCTCCCCACCTGTCCTGCTGATGAGGGGAGAGACAGAGTGGCTTGGTGGCACCTGGCATCCAGCCAAGGTCAACCCACTACATTAATATAAAAATTAGCTATTTGAAGATATTTGATCTTACATGGATTTTCTGATTTAGCAGAGTTTTACAAGCTATACAAAGGTAAGTTACACTTGGCAAAACACAGCTATTTCAGTACACAGTTCAATCATAATGCCAATGTGATTTCCATTACCAGTGTCTACAACATGCTCACTGTCATGATGCTGGGTGTCCCCAGTTGCCAGGAAGGAATATGTGGGTTGAAGCCAGCTCAAGCCTATTGCTGTCTCTAAAATTCTTTTGTTAGTTGTTCAGTACTAATATTCTGTGTTGGGTTGAGACACTTATTCACTCCCCTGTGCTGGTCTGGCTAACTCAAGGAGACACACTTTTAATGAACTCAGGAAGAAACATTTACATCACCAGCAGATTCACTAAGCTGTTGATAGCTGTTTATCTAAAACATAGGTTACCTTCCAGTCCCTTCAGAGCATAACCTGGCAAGTGTGGGAGAAGTGTTCCCTTTTGTGCTTCTTCTGAAGAACTGCTTTTGGCAAACATCATACTGGGCTATATGGGCAACTTTCTTCATCTACAAAAGAATCCTTTAAAATGTAACCATGGAGCTATGTAAAAAATAAATCAAGCAAAAGAGAGTAAGAAAGCATTGTTGATGCTGAATTACTGTCTAATTATATGTTTTTAAACATTGGTTTGCAATGTGAAAAATACAACTGAAGGTCTTCAAATAGCTTTATGCTTGTAAGTGGCCCACAGGCAGTTTCTCAGAGGCCCAAGCTATGAACAGTAGTTTCTCCCACTTACCCTGTACTGAGTACTGAGAAAATTACCTTCAATAGCATCAGGTTCTTGGGTCAGGCTGTTAACCTCTTAAAATTTTTATTGTCTGTGTATTGCTATTACCTCCTACCACTTGTGCACTGTTACAAGGCATTTTCTTTTTGATGAGCCTGTCTTTTATTGGCAGTATATTTTCTTCATCATAAATGCCCTGGTTTTTAAAATTCAAATTATTATCTTTTAGGGAAAAATATTATAATTTTTACTCTGTTCTCCCACCTGGGTCTGTTGAATGAAAAGACTTGTTACATTTGCCAAGGATAACAATAAAAGCAATTACAACATGGCAGATTCTATTTTTTCAGGCTGCATTTTAGAGCCTTTATTTTCCTTTGGTCTTCATCCCAAACTCCATTTTATAATAAC
>NW_009259102.1:4398373-4399769 GCF_000687185.1 Egretta garzetta | reverse complement strand
ATCAGCTATAAATTAGTTCTAGTCATACACAAACATTTAGAGTAGGCTCATTACATGGAAAGTAATAATGAAAAAGCTACTCTTCCTGCAGAATTTAATTTTACTAGCAGAAACTAGTATTGATGATAAGCCAGAAAAGGCTGAGATAGTCCACTCTACAAAACGTTAGGGTATTTTTTCTCCTTTTAAGATTTTAAGATCTGACTGTCTAAGATGCCAAACTAGAGATAGTTTAGGGTCCGTGATTTTCCAGAAAGAGCCCATCACTAAAAGCTTGCTATTTCTCATGATGGATTTTCAGACTTCAGAGGTACTTCACCGTAAATGAAGTCTAAATACTTTGTTTGGACTGACTCAATTTTATACTTCAAAATGTAGTTTCAGAAGTCTTGTAAAGTTACAGCAAAATACAAGATCTAAGTACTTACAGTCATATCCTCCTTGTCATAGAAGAGAAAAAGATGTTGGGTTTCCATGATTTTACTTTTTTTTAATGGGGCTTCAATTTCAGTTGGTAAGGAATGAATCAAAGAAAGCTGCTTTTACCCTTAGTTAAATACACTTTTCATCTGAACTAAAGAGTGAAATATTAACTTTAGAGCTTTTGCTACTATTTCAGTACTTTACACTTTTACGTTAGAACTTTAACTACTCAAGTATCAAAAAAGTGTACAGAATTTTAAGTTAAAAATATTCAAATCTCCTTTCTGATTAGAACAGTATGTTTTAATACTCTACATGGTGGAAAATTCGGATATTTTGTTCAAATATGTGTATGGAAACATGCTTTAAAATACCGATTTGTATCTGTATCAAAGCACAATTTTCCACTATTGACACAGAGTCATGTGAATGTATCTAGGTATAAATATCATAGAATCATAGAATCATAGAATGTTTTGGGTTGGAAGGGACCCCTAGAGGTCATCTAGTCCAACCCCCCTGCAGTCAGCAGGGACACCTTTAACCAGATCAGGCTGCTCAGAGCCCCGTCCCACCTAGTCTTGAAAGTTTCCAGGGATGGGGCCTCCACTGCCTCTCTGGGCAACTCATTCCAATGTTTCACCATGCTCCTTGTAAATAATTTCTGCCTTATATCCAGCCTAAAGCTACTCTGTTTCAGTTTAAAACCATTACCCCTAGTCCTGTCACAGCTGGCCCTACTAAAAAGATTTTCCCCATCTTGCCTACAGGCTCCCTTTAACTACTGAAAGGCTGCAATAAGGTCTTTCAACAGCCTTCTCTTCTCCAGGCTGAACAAGCCCAACTCCCTCAGCCTGTCCTCATAGGAGAGGTGCTCCAGCCCTCGGATCATTTTTGTAGCCCTCCTCTGGACCCACTCCAACACTTCCATGTCCTTCTTGTGCTGAGGGCTCCAGAGCTGGACGCAGTACTC
>NW_009259102.1:4371153-4397907 GCF_000687185.1 Egretta garzetta | reverse complement strand
GGAGATCATCTAGTCCAACCCCCCTGCTAAAGCAGGCTCTCCTAGAGCATTCTACACAGGACTTCATCCAGGCGGGCCTTGAATACCTCCAGAGAAGGAGACTCCACAACCTCCCTGGGCAGCCTGTTCCAGTGCTCTGTCACCCTCGAAGTAAAGAAGTTTTTCCTCATATTCAACTGAAACCTCTTATGTTTCAGTTCGCATCCATTGCCCCTAGTCCTGTTGCTGGACACCACTGCAAACAGACTGCTTCCATCCTCATGACTTCCGCCCTTAAGATATTTGTATGAGTTGATAAGGTCCCCTCTCAGTCTTCTCTTCTTCAGGCTGAACAAGCCCAACTCTCTCAGCCTTTCCTCGTAGGGGATGTTGTGGGGGACCGTGTCAAAGGCTTTGCAGAAGTCCAGATAGATGACATCCATTGGTTTTCCTTTGTCCACTGTTGTTGTCACACCATCACAGAAAGTCACTAGGTTGGTCAGGCAGGACTTGGCCTTCGTGAAGCCATGCTGGCTATCTTGAATTACCTCTCTGGCCTCCATGTGCACATACGAATGATACTTGTACACAAGGAACGTAATTTGATCACATCCAATTTTGGCCTCTGTGGGACAAGATACTTACATGTCAGAGCAACTCACCAGAGAACTTTGAAGATTGATGGGGTCTGGAACACTGGATATGCAAGTGGCAGTTGAGAGAGCACGGCTTGTTCAGTACGGAGAAAAGAAGATGAAAGAGAGGCTTTATAAAGCTATCTAATGGAAAAATATAGAGAGGATAGAGACCAGACTCTTCTTGGAGAAATAGAGTAGAAGGGTAAACTGCCATAGACACAGGTTCCAAGAATGTGAATTCATCTTTTTTTCTATGGCAGTAATACAACTTCAGGGCAGGCTCCCAGGGTGGTGGTGGAAACTCCCTGGAGGTGTTTCAAACTCAGAGGGACATGGCCTGAGCAACAATATCTCACTGGACTTTCACTTTACAGGAGGCTGGCACAGATGACTTCAGGAGGTCACTTCCAGTCTTTATTACTGTGATTCTACGTTTCTACTTAATGAACATTGCTAAAGAGTTTAACAAGCATTTGTAGTCTATTCTGGTGAATTATTACTGTTCTGCATGCAAAAATATTTTGTCTCTTTTATTATACGAGCTGGAAGCACTCCCCAGGCATTGACTACATAAAATATACTGTCAAGTATATCAGTGCGTGTTTGTATATCTATCTATCCATCCATCCATCCATCCATCCACACAATTATATATACATTTCATATTCTTGGGCCTATGCGTTTTGACTATTAAACAACACTGTCCTTTTGTCATTAAAGTAATTGAGAACATTTTATGACCATCCAAATCCTTTAAAACAGTGAATGTTATTTACTTTCTCTGCTTAACAAACAGAAGAAAAGGATTGGAATAACTTCATGGTTTACTCCATGTGCTTGTACATTCTTAGCTTTGGTTTGCAGTGTGTAAGCTTTCTGACTGACAGAAAATTAAGCCATGAATCTCATGCATACGTATTCAGAAAAGGTGTTTTGGGCTTCTAAGGGGAATTGTTATATTTCATTTTTAACATATGTAAATGAAAATTCTTGTGGTGTACCATGGAGCACATTTCCTCCTTAGGCTCAAACTCTTCATGGGCAAATTGTTTTAATATGCAAGCTACCATTCCAGTGTATGTCAACCATAGAAATTAAAATCAATACAATATTTCAAATAGCCTGATACCTAGTAACATACAAATGGCTCAACAATTCATCACTGACTGCAGAGTGATATTGATATCAGTAGTATTAAAAAAGCTTAATGTGCCAATAGAAAAACTTTCAGTCGATGTATATGTATAGACATCTGAAAAAGAAACAAAATATTATTCCTGTGACTAATATTGTGCTACTTTGGTCAATAGCATCCACATGTGGATCGGTCAGAAACTGAATAGAAAAATATCTTATTAGAAGTATTTTTCTCCCTGATAAAAAAAAAAACAAAACAAAACACAAACCTCAGAAAGTTATTTATTAATGTGCTAGCATCTATTTAGTTTGGAACAATCATTTCAAAGTTTAATGGAAAATTGCAGCAGAATTTTACTTTTATGAAAGCTCACACAAGCAAGACAGGAAGTTTCTTAGTGCAGGGGAACATAAAACTAAATTCCATCTCCATTTCTTCCATTACCTAAGCACCAAGTGACTTAATTTTCAGCATGATTCTGTAACCTAGCAGTTTCCCTCAGTGCTAGCTTTCCTGTGAGTTACATATGGACACAGAAGGAGCACCATGACACCACTTTATGAAAAAGTATTGTCACTGATCCTGTACTGAACAGGCTCCAAGCCATTTAGAGAAAAGATTTCTTCTTAATCCAAATTTCTCAACCTAGGCTCCGGAGTTGACACAACAGCATTGTTTAAAATTAACAGTAATGTACTAGAAGTTAAAGAGGAGCTCACTTTGAAATTTTACTTTACACCATTACTTAAGTTAGTGTTGCAACTTCCACTGCCTGCTAGACATCCCTGTTGCATGCAGCTTGAAGGTTTCTGTACTTTACTTATCTTCATTTAGCCAGTAACTTGCAATAATTTTTTGTGGCTGACACACCTGTAAGACTGTAATGGGTGCCTCAAAGTCACCACATTGTCCATTTGGGACTGCATTAAGAAAACAGAATCAAGACTTCTATGGGAAGTTTCACAGGAATTCCTCTCTGTGAGAGTCTTTGGTCTCCAAGACCTTTGTGTCCTGCCTGATGGCTTTGAGGCAAAAATCAAGGTATTACTTTTCATATGTTAAGGCCAGCTCTGTGCTTCAACAGTTCAAACCCAATGCTTTACCTGTTGCATCTTTCTGTCATGCTCTCGGTTGAATGAAACCGGATTAATTTTAGAAGTGAGTTTGGCAGACTAAACCTCAAAACTACTGACCTCAACATCTGTTTCAAACAGATCTTTGCAGTCATCTTCATGATGTGCTGCAAAAGACAGCAAAGAGCTTTCAGGCTCCTTGTTCCCTCCCTAAGGAAGGTTTTCTATTTTAGAAATGACATCTTACAAAAGAAACATTTGGGGTTTTTTTTTGCCTAGATATGTTCATTATATTTAAACATAGTGACAATAACATTTTCTTCATTTAAAATACAAACAAATAACAACCAGTTGTTATTAGAAAAAGGAACCTTAGCAAGGAAGAGTGTTTAGAAGCAGATCTATGGTTTTTAAAAATATGACACAATGCTAGCAGAACTCCACCCATTTGGACTCCCTTTATGGGTTCAGATATTTCAAGACCATGGCAGTTGATATAGCCCGTGTGTGGCCCGTGTGAAGGGAGCTCAGATAGAACATATGGAAGTGTCTTTACCTCTGAAAAAAATGTGACCTTCTTTATGTATAAAAGTTTGTAAGAAAGACCATTGACTATAATCCCCTGTATAAATATATATACTGTCATACATACTCACATTGTAACTACTTTATTTCCTTGAAATTTGTCACCTTAACAGAACAGACACATATGTTATATGGTGTGATACACAGCTTATGTATATAGCATACACTGTATGCTAGTGTCTTTAAGCACATCTTCAGGAATCTTCCATCATGGTTTTTTGACAACTAGAAAGAGATTAAACTATTACTTTCAAGGCCATTGAAGATGATGTTGGAGCATACTAAAAAAATCAGTGGTCACTGCCTGTCACTGACCGTGGCATATAAATGTGATAAAAGGATGAAATTAAGAATGTAAAAATAGAAACTGAAGAACAGATTTCCTAATTATGAAGCTTATTTTTCTGAGAGCAAAACTTCCTACAGCGAGTCCAGTAGGAACTGTCTTTGTAATAGAGGTTGGCTAAGCAGAGGTTACTTTAGAGTCTTTGAGATGCAGTGGCCTCTACAAAAAAGAAGAAGAAAAAAAAGTGATTTCTACGTCTTTATCATAGAACCATAGAATCATAGCATGGTTTGGATTGGAAGGGAGCTTAAAGATCATCTAGTTCCTACCCCACTGCCATGGTCAGGGACCAGGTTGATCAGTGCCCCATCCAACCTGACCTTGAACGCTTCCAGGGATGGGATATCCACAGCTTCTCTGGGCAATCTGTTCCCATGCCTCACCACCCTCATCATGAAGACCTTCTTCCCTGTATCTAGCCTAAATCTATCCTTTTTCAGCTTAAAGCCATTACCCCTTGTCCTATCACTACACGCCCTTGTACAAAGTCCCTCTCCAGCTTTCTTGCAGGCCCCCTTCAGGTACTGGAAGTCTCCCTGGAGCCTTCTCTTCTCCAGACTGAGCAGCCCCAACTCTCTCAGCCTGTCTTCATTGGACAGGTGCCCTAGCCCCCTGATCATCTTTGTGATCCTCCTCTGGATTTGCTCCAACAGGTCCATGACCTTCTTATGCTGGTGGCCCCAGAGCTGAACACACTACTCCATGTGGCGTCTCATGAGAGAGGAGCAGAGGGGGAGGATCACCTCCCTCGACCTGCTGGTCATGTTATGAATAATTTCTTTATGAATCACATTTTTTTTATTATCACACTTCTTTTTTTATGGCATCTCTTCTTCTTCCAAGTCATAGCCATAGTGATAAAAGACAGTAGAATCCACACAGTATAGACTTATATGCTGTCAGGTTCATATATGGTATCTGTACATCAGCTTCCTTTCAGATATGCCCAGCTGATCAACATGAGTCCTGTTTGCAGTAAATTTCCTTTTTTTAAAGGCAGAATACCTGAATCCTTCTTTTAATATTCACTGGCAGTCAGCTGAGGCCAAGGGCTCATGAATCTGCTTGAAAGTAGACAGAACAAAATACTGACATATACACCAGAAATAATTCGGCATTGGCCAGAAAATGGATTACATGACAAAGTGGATCACTTTACCTTCTAACTTTTCTGATTGTTATTAGACTAAAAATTCTTGATTTTATTTTACTCTTTCAGGAATGCATTTCACTTTTGATTTTGTTCTTTGTCTGGCACAGAAAAAGCTGTCATGATCAAGGAGAGTGAAAGTACTGTCTAGGAAAAGAAATGAAAAATTTTCTTATTAAATAGAAGAATTTTCAAAATATTGTACTTTGAATACAATATTTTCAAGTACCTCTTGGTGATTAGATCCTACCTCTAAGGAAAACAAGAGTATCTCCTCTGGCCCTTTCCTACAGTAACTATTTCTCATTAATTATATTTCAAAATAGATCTTCTTTAATTTGTAATTGTCACTGTGATTTGAGCTATCCTCCCCACGCTAATTCTCTCACAAAGTAAATATTTTTGTAGATTTTTGTTTTCCTTTTTTAGTTTTAAGAAATAACCCACCTATAATTTGGCATATGCTCTTACACAGTTATTTTCTGGACTGTTTCTCGCTGGCCATTCTTGCTGTCCATCATGTCTTGTTGAATAAAAGGACCACAGTTCCCACCAGGAAGTATGTACATTTCAGTAGATCAGATGCCAGACATTTAAATCACCAGCTGCAGTAGTACAGCCTACTCTTTTTAGTACCATGCCACAAATTATCCATATGGTTTCTGCACATTTTCTTTCTTGTTCATGGTTCTTACACATCAGTTATTTAAACAGTAATCAGGCAAGTAACAGAGATGCACAGTTAGTATTATAGCTGTGAATGTGTAGCATAAAGATAAAGCTGTCCAGTTTTATGACTCTGCAGATGGGACTCCCCTGCCTGTGCCTTTGATGAGGTCATGGAATTGGTAGGTCAGAGCATTGCAAGCCATCATTTGGGGTTTTTTGGTTGTTTGTTTGTTTTTTTCAATTCTCCCCAGGATACCTTCGTTTTTCTACCTCATTCATATATTTTCTTGTTATCAGATATCACTTATTTTTTCTCTTCTTACTTCACAGGCACTCACCTTACCAAAGATGACATCTTATTCTGTTGCTTCTTTTTTCCCCTCTCTCATTTCCCTGTGAACAGCAGGCTATCACACTGAAATGGCAGTTGCCTCCCATTACCAATGTAAAAAGAACATGGTAGTAGGGATATGAGGTTATGCCAAAAGGAAATGTATGGAATTCAAGGGTTTTTTCTATAAAACGACCAGTCACATGGTGGGTAGTAATGCAAAGTTACCTTTTTTTGTCCAGTTTAAACATGGAGTGAACATGCTGATAATTCAAGGCTGAAATGGACTCTAGAGTTAGCTGAGCATTTCTCCAAAATAAATGTCCTCACTTTTTCTTGCTTGGCATTGAAATATGGTCTATGCATATGTGCAGATTATTGCACATATTCTGAACTGTTCACAAGACCAGAACTGTTCTCTTCCTTGTGTAGAAGTGAGATTCATTCTCCAAGGACACTCAAAGCACTCAGCTACACCTTGGAGATTCCCCACCATAAAACTTATACATCATCATCGTTCAAATCTTTATTTAAAACACGTCTTGGCCTTGGCAGCTCCATAACACTTCAACCAAGCTGGATGGTCATGATGAGTCTGCTACCTATTGTGCTAAATATTACCTTATTCTGCCTCCTTCTTTATCAACTTTGGTGTCTGCAGGGCTTTTTCTTTAAATTTCATCACTCCTCTCTGCCACAGCTGAAAGCTACCCTTTCTTAAACATGTTTTTGCAGAGGCACCACCAGTGTGACTGGTAGGCCCAGCTGTGACCTGTAGTGGGTCTGTTTTGGAGATTACTAGAACCATCTAGAACTGGCTGTGTCTGGCAAGGGAAGCCCCTGGTCTCTGCTCACAGAAGCCACCCATGCAGCACCCTGCTGCCAACACCTTGGCATCTACACCCAATACAGATTAACTGGTTACATTAAATTAAAAAACGTTGAAAACTGAGTGTTCTACTTTTTAAAGGTAGAGATACCATAATAAATGTCCTTATTTATCTAAGGATTTTATAACATGCTTTTAGGAACTAACACACTAAAATATGAGACAGTAGGCAAGTAACATTGTTCACAATGTTCAGAGTTTTGGAAAAGCCAGAAAATGAATTAAGACAATGCTCCAACCACTTACTGCCAAAATGTTTCATTAATTACCAGAAGCTTTGTAAAAGGCTTGACAGTGGTTTCCTTTTGATTTGTGTCAGAGCTGATGCAAGCTGCCATTGCAGGAGAGGATGCTGCCATCAATGAAGTCATGCACACTGAACAGAGTCTATGGCCAGCTTAGGCAGCGCATAGCTCGTCACATTCTTAGTTGTTAAATGATGTAATACAACTTTTTAGATATCAGTCAATTACAATTAGTACGATCTTTCCTATTACCCGCTCCCCTTTACATGAATGTACACATGCACACTTAAACACACAGAAGTATTGATAGCTATATGCACCTCCAAACCCAAATACTTCACATAACATTTGTTACATAAAAGACTTTAATAACAAAGATCCATAGGAAATAGACCTGTGACATCTGAATTAAAAGTGGAGTTCCTATGTGTCAGGACTACCTCAAATGGGACATGCTTTCTCTTTTTTTTTTTAATTTTTGTTATAGATTAAGTATCTAAGAAACTTTTACTTTGGCAAAAAAAAAATTGTAGCAGGTACAATTTTCATGTTACTACACGTGGACAGTGAATTTGCTGTGAATTAGAGAGAAGTATGAAAACATTTTTCTTGTTTGATTTCATAAGGTTTTGAAAGGGGAAGTTTCCTAATCTTGTTTTCTTATCCTTCCCATGAGTCAGTTCCAGATGTCTATTGGTAGTCGAAAGAACATGGAACTTCAAAAAGTTATACCCATAAGCTATGCCACATGAGAAAGGAAGGGAAATTCACATTTTATTTACTTCCCAGATCTTTCTAATTTGCTTATTTTTGTGTAATTTTAGCCTGAATATTGCAAAAAGTTAGATATATTGCCTTAAGGTAGCACATTAAAATTTAGTCAGCCGTTTTCTACCACAGAGCAGCTGGGAAAGAGGAAGAAATGTATAGAGAGAAATAACTGATAGCTTCTCTCAGATACTGATATCCTCTTCCTCTGGTAAGGCCAAACTCATCCATCAGCCAAAGCTTAGTGTATGGGACTCTGCTTTCTTTTGATTTAGTGGGAGTCAGCTCATAAGAATCCGTATATTTGTCCTTAGCACCCAGGACTGTGATAGGAAATGTCCTAATGGAGACAATGAGAAATGGAAAGTTCTTACTGCATCCTGTGTCACTCTGCCAGCACAAAAAAGGTGTGGCATATTCTGTTCCTTGTTATGAAACTTCAGAAATGTGCCCAGTATTCTGTTAGTTTTAGAGCAGAGCTTAGCATTTCGCTCCACATGTCCTCAGTGAACACTCAGGATAGAAACTATTAAACAGTAGGAAAAGAGTGACAAAATTTGACCCTGTAAAGCTTTTACATTTCAAACATCTTTAAATGAAAATAGTACAGTCTTCTTGGCAAAAAGCCAGATTGCAATATGCTGTTGAGTGTTAAATACCTGCTTGACTATGCAAGGAACATTATTTTTATTGCAATGATTATATTTTAACTTTTTTGATTAATGACATTGAACCCTTATAAAGAAAAGACAAGAGACGTTTTTGAGAGTCTAAAGATGTGCAACAAGTTTACATTTTCATCCAAAGAGTATATTAATAATTGCATATCAAAAAACAGGTGGCTGCCTAGTCCTTTGGGTTCAGTCAGGGCAAGAGGAGATAAGTACTCCCATCATCTACAGTTAGTAAAAGAGGAATTCAGGGAAGCCAAAACATAGGGCATAAACCAGTATTTGTTTGTCCATCTGCCTTATTTTTCTTCACCATCCAGAGATTAAGGCATATACACATGCTACATTAAGCATCCTAGAGGAAGAATTGCAAGTAGCTATCTTTTATTCAAGCATTGTCGATTTGCTTTTCTAATTACTAAAATAATTAAGAATTTGTGACAGTTATGTTCTGAATTAATGGCAAAGAAATGAGCTGTAACACATAGAATGCTCTGTTCCATTGCCTACAACATGCTTTGGGAGAATTATTTGTATTATGCTTATGCTCATGCTCACTTCTGCAAATAGCATGAGTCCGACTGGGTGCAGTGATAATTAAAAAGTGAATGAACTTACTTATTTAGCTCATCTGAGAAGCAAAGGAATTCTAAATTGTCCAACTTAAAAGTGGATATACTTCATTTACTACCATATGATGCTGGCTAGGCATTGTATGCCTATGTGGTGATAATAGGAGTACTCTTAAAGTAACGCATGTTTCTGGAGAAGGATTAAGCAGGTTATGGGAGATAAGCAAGTGAGAAAGGGAACTAATTATTGTTTAGAATTGTTTTTTATAGTTAAAAGATCAGATT
This sequence comes from Egretta garzetta, assembly GCF_000687185.1. Classification (NCBI taxonomy): domain Eukaryota; kingdom Metazoa; phylum Chordata; class Aves; order Pelecaniformes; family Ardeidae; genus Egretta; species Egretta garzetta. The sequence continues at coordinate 4,388,568 of NW_009259102.1, read as the reverse complement.
TTGATTTAAAGAAGTAACTGTCCCTTTGCAATCTCTATGTAAGTCTTTGCCCTTCCTTTGATGGCAAATACATGGAAATAAAGCCAGTTCCTGTGGTGATCTCTGCCACAGCACTGAGGTCTGAATAAACTGCACTTTCTTGTCAGATGCTGAAGGTAGTTATCCATGCTAATTGATTTGGTGATGTTGGAATTGGAAGGGGGCAGAGTCCTCTATTGGAAGATACATATAGTTCTGTTGCAAGTCCTCCTCAGCTGCCTAGGAACATTTTCTTTTTATTTTCCTTGCTGAAGTGAAAGAGGAAATTTACCAAGTCAGCACCTATTTATTCTTCTGAATGTCAAAATTGTCAAAAAGGAAGGTTATAAAATTATTTTTTTTAAAATTAGAATTGTTAACCACTAATCACATAAGCATAAGTAGATACCTTAAAATGAGGATGAGCTGCCAACTAATGAAAAGAAAATTATATTTTAGTGGACAAGTGTTACAAACTGAGACAGACATATTCTTGACATTTGCTGCCGCACAGGTGGAAAGGAATTCATGAAGCTGACTTCAGGGCCCTTGAAGTTCAGGAATGACAGTGAGTCTGTTGCCTTCTGAAAGAAGGAAAATTTAAGTTTCACTGGATACATAAATGCCTTGTGATTTCACAAGTAGCATCACATTCATAAAGAATAAAACATTCTTTACACAGCTAAGTGCAGATTGGGTGTAAAAGCCAAACTGGGGAATCACCTGCAACACAAAACATAAGGTCCAGCCAACTGGCTTTATTGGAAGAACGTATCAATGGCTCTTTGGAAAACGTAATGAAAAACACTGTCCAAATGCTTACCTTCAAGCTGAGGAATAATAGCATTTCTTGTTTCAAAAAGTCATACCACATTGGCTTCATCAAATAATTTCAGAACACAGAGTCAAGAATTTTGCTGAATAAAATATTTCATTAATGTATAAATTATTATACTGACCTTAGCACTCATTTGTACCGAAGGCCCATTAAGATGTATTTATGCCTTTGCTACTCCACATTTCCAAGTTAGTGAAGACAGCATTAGATCCAGGATGTTTGTCTACATAATTCCTAGAATTTTGGCCATATGGTTGTCTCTGTCTTTGACTGTTATACTTAATACTGACCTCAAGAATAAGCACAAAAATGTCTTTGTACCATACTTTTTCTTCCACTGCGAAAAAAATTATAGTTTAGACCCCAAGATCTGGAGGAACTAACCACTCAAATCTGTCTCGATCCAATGTATTACATGTAAGCATTAGTATCGCTGTTAAAACTTTCAGAGACCTTCTTTGGAACACATTGATTTTAGTGGAAATATGTTATCCTAGATTTTCCTAGTATAAATACACTTCTACAGTTTCTAGTAAAATTAAATTGTTTCACACTAAATCTGTCAGCACTATTTTTCTCTTTAGAAGAAAAATGAAATGGGTGTATGCTGGATGGGTTGTTTAGTGGTGGAGGTAGGGTGTTTTGAGTTTTTGCCATTTTGTTTGAAATTTGTAATTCTATTAGGAAAACATTTTCATTTGTAAACTCATCGAGCCTGGCTTTTCAGACACTCAGTATTCATTTACATTCTGATAGACTGTCATCATAGGAAAAAAACCCACAGCCACCTTGCATTCCAGAGGATAAATTGCAGAAGCTAATCTTCAATGAAATATGCAAGAAGTGCAAAATTATGATCTACCTTCCAAGCTGTCAACACCTGAATTATAGGAAAAGAGGACAGAAAGCTGCAATTTATCGACTCTGATTTAGTAATTCTCATCCTGTTTTGTACCCGTGTATGCATTGTTGAGGATTGGCATATACAGGGCAAATACAAAAAAAAATCAGTAATCATTCATAAATGATCCTTCTCTGGGAAAAAAAAATGCAAATCCAAAATAAAAGAGAACAAAACTGAAAGTTCCCAGTTCTTGAAGGAAGTAAGAAGAGAAGAAGTGGTCTCAACTCATTATTGTTCACTGAGTTACAGAAGATGTCTGCCTCTATCTCCAGTTAATCATCAGAGTAGAAACAAAGCAGCAAAAGATTTAAGCACCCAAAGGATCTGTTGTGGTTTAGCCCCAGTTGGTAAATAAGCACCACACAACTGCTCTGTTACTGTCCCCCACCAGTAAGTTGGGGGAGAGAATCAAAGAGCAAAAATAAGAAAACTCACAGGTTGAGATAAGAGCAGTTTAATAATTGAAATAAAACAAAATATTAATGTTAATATTAACGTTATTATTAATAATAATAATGAATTGTAGTGAAAAGAAAAACAACAACACAGAGAGAGAGAGAAACAAAACCCAGGAAAAACAATTGATGCAACTGTTCACCACCCACTGACCAATGCCGAGCCTGTCCCTGAGCAGTGATCGCCAACCTCAGCCAACTCCCCTCGGTTTACGTACTGAGCATGACGTCATATGGTCTGGAATAGCTGTGGGGCCAGCTGGGGTCATCTGTCCTGGCTGTGCTCCCTCCCAGATTCTTGTGCCCCTGGCAGAGCAGGGGAAGCTGAAAACATCCTTGATTGGTGTAAGCCCTGCTCAGCAACAACTAAAAGATCAGGGTGTTATCGACATTATCCCCATACTAAATTCAAAACACAGCACTATGCTGACTACTAGGAGGAAAATTAACTCTATTCCAGCCGAAACCAGGACATGATGAACGGCTTCTGGGAGGAGGGAATTGTGCTTTATTTTGTTTTTATTTTTATTTTTCTGACATTCCTGTCTTTTCAGGTCTCCAGATTACACTTGGAATTAGTTTAAGGTATATACCTAATTCCCCCATGGAATGAATTTTAGCAAGCTATTCAAGGTAACCTTTGATTAAACCTGCTGAAACTGATACTGGAAACAGCTGGTAAAATTTGGTCTGCTTTGTTGTCATTAGTTGCAATGGTTGGAGGGTTGTAGATTACAGTCTTTTGGGAAGAGCTTAATGCTGATAGATAAGTGGTGTCCATCCAGCATGTATCTTGATGGACAATTCTCAAATCGAAATTGACTTACATTCTTTAACTAACTGGTAAGGCTTCCACTGCAATTTCTGAGACAGAACAAAACCTAACAATTCACCCCAAACCAAAACCAAACCAATCAACAAGTGTCTTTCCCCCCCCCCCCAAAAAAAAAAATCCCCCAAAACAAAGCTGTGAGCAGTATGTGGTTTCTTTGTTTCATGATAACTAGATAAATTTAGAAATTTAAATTAATTTAAACACTGATGTTTGATTGATGGCTTCCACTAGAAAAAAATTATCATCAGCAGCTGTCACTGCTAACAGAAGAATTTAAAAACAAACAAGCAAGAGTTAGGAAAGATGTCTAGAGTATAATCCCTTAAGTAACAGTTTGATCATTTATCCTAGAGACAAAATAATGTCACCAGTTCAACTTTTATTGTAAGGGTGAAGAGTGCTAGGTATGAGGAAGGAAAAATTAAAAGTGAACTGCATATTAAAGCCTTCAAATTGTGTTTATAACACCTTAAAAGTATTTTTAAATGCTTGCAAACTGCTACCACCACTGTTTTGACTGCCACCACAATCTTTTTTGTGGCCATTCAATTAACATTAGTGAGATTGTTCCTAGATCATGAGTTCTGTGTTTATTATTCCAGCCTAAATGTAATAGATTTTCTCAGTCATATTTCTTAGCTATTTCTACTTTTTGACCTTAGGATAAAAAAAAAATAGGAAACTGGAATTAATACACAAAACATAGATGCTCAAAAGAGATAAAACACCAGTAACTATTCAAAATCCATTTTAGGACCATCAGCATTACAAGCTAAAAATATCTTGGATCTAAAAAGATCATTCAGACCTTTTCTGTTCTGCTCAGAAATTTGATAGTGTTTTTTAATGCCACTTACATTAAATATTAACTGTTTTCTACAGCCAAACTAAACTAGGAGTAGCACTAACAAAACTATTTTGTAAATTATTTATGTGTAATTTCATACATTACCCCCAAACCCAGATATATGACAGCAGATTTAAAAAGAAATATTTAAAGCTTTAAAAGACAAGGTTTTGGGGGCTGGGGTTTTTTTGAGCTTTCTTTTTTTTTTTTTTTTTTTGGCAGATACTCTTGAAAAGAAAGATACCTGATTTCAATGTTGAATTATATTTCATTCTTTTTCTTAATAATTTTTATTTTTTCAAAATTACACTGATTTAATGAATATTCAAATTGAAATGTGAAACTCCACCTCACGTAGGCTTTTCATTTAATTGCTGCTGACCGATTCTGTTATTTGATGTTTGCATCTTTTACTGGTCTGTATCTAAATATAGATTTCTTCAATGTCTCCTGCATTTAGCTTTACTCGAGTTCCTAATGATAAATAACAAGTGATTGTTATTTATAAGTGGGCTGGTATTAGGGGTTTTAGCAATATTTAGGGGCATAACAGCTAAAGTGTTATGAAATTAAAAGCCCAAAAAGGTTAATTAACTAACTATCTTGTATTACCTTTGCTCATTTAAGTATTTTAATGTTCTAAAATTCTTACTTTCCTTCAAGTTTCATAGACATATTTCTGTAGTGATTCTGAACAAATTTGTACAAGTAGCCTAGAAATTAATCACTACATTCCAATTCTGGTTAATTAATCTTTCCCAAATTATTTTCTACAATAATTTTTAATGTTCTCTTTATTTGAGTCTGTACAGAACATATATATTAGAAAATAGCAACACAGAAGGAGTAAAAAAATGCAAGTAAAAGCTACAGTGTGATAAAAGCAAATTATTGGCATGTTGTTTACCACTAACTTCTGTATTTTATTTTTGCCAATGGAACAAGGACAGTAATACCGTACGAACTACACCCAGCGTTAAAAAGCATTTATATCAAGAACTGTATATTATTTAAATGTATCTGCCAGTAACTTATTCTGAAAACTAGAGCACTAAAAAACAGCCTAGGGATGGAAAAAAAGGAAAAAAAAAGCTAGCAAAATGTGTTGTAAAACCAGCAAGAGAAGGTGATATGTAGACTGAGCTAATATCGTCTGGAACCAGCGACTTGTAGATGGTACAGCACTGGTTTGTGGTAAATAGAGGCAATGGGCACCTGCTGTGCAAGAGGGGCCTACCAAGACCTGCATGAGAAAGTACAATCAATTTTCATTTTCAAGGTTGAGTACATTTTTATTCAGGAATGCTCTTGCAACCCCCCACAAACCAGTGGATACCACAAACAACCAATGAGCCATAAGCAAAAATGTAAAAACAACTGTCAGACATAAAAGGATTTTAGAAAGAGGTGATTTCACTTAGAATGGCCTGGGAAAAAAGTCAGGCTTTTGCTGCAGTCTACACTTGCCTATCTTCAGCCAACCTACCACAACACTGTCAGAGAGTGAAATATTGGTTCTGCTTTGGAAAATACTAGCTTGGCATTCATCCTTGCCAGGCCAGATTTTCAACCCAAGTGAGCAGTGGGCCACTGTAATAATTTTTTTTGTTTTATCTTTGTTGTTCTCTTATTCATGGTGAACTCACACGTCGCATGACAGTGAAACAAACTTCCAGAGAGGAATGGCCTAATACAATTGAATTTATAACCTTAATTTGAAATTAGATTATGCCAAAAAGTCTATACCCAAATAAGTTCTGAGAAAAGATATTGGCGAACACAGGATTGTTTTCCTGTTTTCCAAGAAGATGAACTTTAAATGAAGTTTTAGAGAGCACTGAATATGTGTTTTCAATAAGTGTAGGGAGAAGAAAAAATAGATTTTTAGTACTTATTTGAAAAAAGGAAAATATTTCAGGAAAAATCCAGAGCAATTTCCCATAGTAATTCAGGTGACTCATTCTCTTTTACAGACTGTGTTCCTATATTGCATTAGAGCTCTTCAAGAGAAGAAAAAGTTGCTAAGAGGACTCCTATTAATGTCATGCTTAGGCAATTTAGTTCAGCCAGGCACACTTGCCTCATGATAAACAGGTAAACTTGGAAGAAGTAAACTAAAAGTATAACATGATATCAAAGCACAGTTTGAAACAGAGTTTTTGGAGTTTTAGTGCTTTAGTGGGGAGATTTGAGGGGTAACCACACTGCAGTTAAGTAAGGAAGTGGGGAGGGATCTTTTCTCTCTGATGTCTGGTGATAGGACGTGATGGAACGACTTAAAGCTGTATCAGGGGAAGTTCAGATTGGATATTAGGAAAAAGTTCTTTACTGAGCACTGGAACAAGCTCCCCAGGGAAGTGGTCATGGCCCCAAGCCTGTTGGTGTTCAAGAAGCATTTTGACAATGCCTTTAGATACATGGTTTAACTTTTAGTTTGCCCTGTGTGAAATCAGGAGTTGGACTTGATGATCCTCATAAGTCCATTCCAACTCAGGATATTCTATGATTTGGTGAAATAATTGTTTGTTGAGGAATGACATTCCTTCATAAAGAAGTTGGTTTTTTATGAATTAGTAAGTAAAATTGTACCATTAGCCAATTTTCATTTGATATGTAATTTAAGTAAATGGTGAAAAAATTAAACATAATATTTAGTGGGGTTTTTTTTTAATATGTGTAACTATAGGAACAAAACAGTTTACCAAAGGAATGATAGATATACTCCATTTTAGGAGAAAGGAAAAAAAAATTCCTTTGAGGTTTTCAAAGTCTCGAAGCTTTGGAGCAATTTTATTTTTATTTGGGAAACCTGCCTTTTGATTCCTGCAGAATAAAAATACTTTATTTACCTATATACTTGTTATGCTTGTGAAGGATACTTAATTCTTACCTTAATACATCAAAAGTTATTAATAATTAAGCTTTCTATATCACCTCCATAACTGCAGTGTATGCGTGATCAATATTGTATTTGGGAAGTTTGAATTTACTAAGCAAAATTATTTTTTGGATTTTTTCCCCTCTTTTTATCTGCCGCAAAGTGACAAGATATAGTCCTTAAACTATTCTTTCTAGAAAGTAGTTTTTTCTGGACCAGATGACCAAGTTGCCCATTAGTTTGAATTTGTGTTATTCAGAATAAGAGCTTGTATAATTATGTGTCTAGAAATCAGAAATCTATTAAAAGCAGACATGTTCAATAGCCCAAAAAGTAAACACTCCAATTCATGCAAAACTCTTTGTTCTCCCTGCATGAAATGGGAGAATTTTTGTGAGTTTATGTCATATTTGAAATTGTTTGATAAATCCCAAGTGGACCATAGCGTGGTCCTATGGCTGCTGCATTACCACATTGTTGTGTGCTCCCAAATCAGCCTTCAAACAGCAAATTCAAAAGCATAATAATCTAAAAGTTTATACTATCACACTTTTCCATCACAAAGGTTGACAGGGAGCTTGCTCCACTTTCAACATATAAAAAATGACATTTCTGAAGGTTCTGCTAGGTATTTCTATAGTAAGATTTGCTCAGGTGAATTTTGAATAATATGACTTACGTAATTCTGGGTGTTTGTGAGTAACTACTTGCTTGTAGATACCTCAGAAATGTACTAATTACCAAACTGACCAAAATGAACACATTCACATGTCCAAACCTTCACTGTAGCAAGAAGCTATTCTCAAAAATAATTTGATGAAATATACACACTAGACTTCATCCTGATGGTTTGCAGTATCTCTGCTGCTCACAGCTGTGCTGCAGTTTTGCCTCAGGCAGGTAACCAGCACTGGCCATCTCGGACAATCATGAAAGACTGGAGATAAAAAATAGGAATATTCTTTATATGAATACTATTCTCTTACCAGGAAAAAAAAAAAAAAAAAAAAAAAAAGAAAAAAGAAACTTGATTTCTGTTCATTTGAGCCTCAAATACACCATCTCAGTGAGTTCCTGACCAGTACCTTCTCCCTCTCTCTTTGTCTTCGTTTAGGACTGTGCAACCTGTTCTGTAACATTTTTGCCTTCAAAATACAGGATTTGCCTTCAGAGAGCATTGTCTTCCAGCCCTTGTTTTTTCACTTTTCCAAGGAGAACTGAGTTTTCTAATTTCTCATCCCCATTTTGGTTTGTGAAGGTTAAATATTCTCATTTAGAATTAGCTCTTTAGCTAAATTGCACTTATTAGTACAGCTTTTTAATATAGTCTAGACCTGAGAAGGAAGTTTTATTTTGTCTGAATGGACATTTCTGGCAAATGTTTTGGATTAAGCTCCTGTTCAGTTCAAAGACAACTTGACAAAGAAGAGCTGGTCATTTCTGAAAATGTATTCTCCTTAATCATCAAGAGAATTTCAGATATGAACTGAACTTTCGGTGGTCCAGGTACTAACACAAACCTGATACAGACACTAGCATCAGCAACTATGGTTTTCCAGGAGAAATGCCCTCATCCTATATGATAATGCAAGCACCTAATGTTTGAGTGTCTAGGCTGAATACACCCAGCTAAAAGCACATATTTTATTCATAGCTGGCTTTTAAAATGAAAACTGTCTATTTGCTTCATGACAACATTTTCTTCAATATAGTTAATCAAATGAAATAGCCTAGACAGCTATATCTACTGTCACAGGTGCAGTTCATGAAATTGAGAGTTATAGCTAATTTTTGAAAACAAGCTGTCTCTTGAAAAAAGTAGATTATGCAGTTTCTTTTGAAGCATAAATATCCTAATTAGACAGACTTAATGAACAGTCTTCTTAGGACATAGGAAAAGGTTAACTGCAACCATTGAAGCCAAGTTATGAAATTTTATGTGAACTTAACAGCTTATTTATGAAGCTGTTAGGTATTGTATACTACAGCTTAAAAGTCCTATAACCAAAATGGTTTTGTCACCTTTGCAACTTTATTATATTCTATATGAATTGAACCATGTTTTTTATAAGTTTGTATAACAGGTCTAGCTATTAATTTGCCTTTCAAAAATTTTTAAAATCTTGAAAGAAATCATATGTAGAAAGATGGTAATGATCTTATGCATCAAGCCGCCTCTTACCCCTGGAGTATAAGGTATACTTTGACCAAGAATGCACTGATGCTTTTTATTTGAATATTGATGTATCCATGGTAGTTATTATAGGGAAATCCTTTCAGATATCAAACTTTTTCATGTGCAGATTTAAACTTTATCTATGCTAAATGAGATTACTATTCTCACCATTATTCAGCAAATTACTACGAAACATGACTGCAGAAGAAAAGCAGGGGAACTGAGAAAACACTGCAAAAACCACCACTGCAAAAACTACCACCACTGCCACCACCAGTATTGTTAGTCTGTTTGTTTAAAGAGAAAAATTTTTTTCCAAACTAATGGTGGTGTTAAATTTACTTTTCATATACTTCTATCTGTCCACTTTTTTCCTCCTTCAGAATGCATTAGTATGTTTATACAAATATTAGTATGTTTATACAAACTATATATATACTAATGTATACAGACACTTTAAAGAGTCAACTAGGTCTTCTGCAGAGACACTGAAACTTGTTTAGGCTACTATTTATATGAAAAGCACACAAAAAAGTTTTTATAGCCAGAGAACAGAATAATCCAACTAACTAGGACATAGATGTAATTCTGGTACTCAAGCCCTATTTAGGACTGCAGTTTCATTCCTTTTTTGGCTTCCCAGGCCCTCCCAGCCACCCCACCCCCCACCTCCTCCCCCAAAAAACTACTGAAAATCTTCCAGTGCTTGAAATTCACAGAACTGAGAAGTATTTTATGGACCTTTCACTCACCATAGGTTGAAAAACATTGTCATAACATTTTGTACAACTGTTCTTCCTTAACAGATAGGTTGTAGGAAAGTCATACATGGACTTTGTAGAGTCTTTGGCTCTTTCTATGATTAAAAAAGACTGAAGTATCTCTAGAAAACTTCTTATGACTGTACAATCAGGCACTGAACTGATCTCAGAAATTTTCCACAAAAAAAATAAAAATATGGAAAAGGTTTTAAAGAAAGAGCTTAAGAAGGCATATTTTTGTGAACCATTGCCTTAATTTTAAAAAATACTTAATTTCAATGATAATCTATTTTGAGGCAATCATATTAGTTGCTTATTTTTAACACAGAACCTTGTCAAAGGGAAGTCATGGACAAAAAATTCCATCAATGTAATTTGGATTTCAGGTTTTGAGTATCACCATAACCCACACATTTGAAATTTAAATTCAAAGAAGTTACTGACAGCATTAAAGGCATTTCTCAGCTTTTAGTAGAATCTTGACCTTTTATTATCTTTTTTGGATCAAGAATCAAAACTTTTTTTTTTCCAGTGCTAAAAATACACAAATCTCTCTCTTTCTAAATCAATTCCAGTTTCCAGAAATACAAAACTAGGACAGTTTTTCCCAACATGAATACAATATTGAACTGTATACACATTCAGTAAAACAGTTTTTTGGGGAACAGAAAGAAACAAACCTTCCATGAACAGAATAAAAATGAGATGAATACTAATAGGTATGAAATTAATTTGCAACTTCTTAAAGAAGAAGAAGATACTATAGTATAAATTTTGAAATAGATATTCGTGTGTTTCATTATATCTAATGGTGGGACTTCAAAAAATGTGTAGTGTAATTATATAGTCAGATACTCCAAAAACTTGTGAATCAAAATGTGTGTTTCAATTTTACTCATATATTCTGTGACACCAGTTACCCGTACATTCAGTGTGTGGGTAAGTGTAATTGGCCAGCTGCTTTGAATCCCTACGGACTAAAATTTGCCAGAAAATGCTGGATAATATAACTTTCAGTGTCTAAATAAGGAAGAATATCACCTTCATTTTGAAAAAATATACAGATTTCTGCACATAGTGAATATATATTCTAAAAGAACTGTCATATTCAAATGATTTGGCTTAAAATATAAAGACAAAAGAAAGTAACATAAATACTAGTGACTTATTTATTTCCAAAACTTATTTATTTCTAAATTACTACCAGAACATCAAGAAGGAGAGCTGTGGTGTCAGTGAGAATGCATTATTGAAATAATCATTAGAGGCTCTGATTTTCTATTCCAAGAGGATTAAACTAATGCACAGTGGAAAATCACATAAATTTTGAAGGTAGATGATACAGAAGAATTGCCAAAAAGAAAAAAAAATAATTGAATCCAAGCACATTGTCTTAAAAACAAAGAACAATAAAAAAAGATAATGATGGAAACTACTCTTCTTCTTCCCAAAGATGTTAAAGTAATTAAGAATAATTTAGGCTACTAGTATTGTACAGTCATTTAAAAACTGGTTGGAAAAAAACTTACTGTATTGAACTTAACATTATCTATGACCTTATTAACCATTATTTTAAAGAAGAAAATGTACTTTGGCTTTTTTCAAGTCTTCATTCTACAGACTCACAATGCTCTGCTTACACAGTACTTGCCATGATAAATGGTTGTTTGCTAGTCCAAAATGTACAGATAGATTCATATGGATGAATGTCAATCTACCATTTGCACCATTTAGAAATTCTGCGAAGGACTAGAACAATATAGACATGCCTTATTTCATCTGGAGAGGTTTAAATTTTCTTTACCCTTTATATTGACTGTTAGAGTTGTCATTTTGACACCTCTTTAAAAAAAGACAATCTCACCCAAAACTGAAAGCTTAGTTCTCCATTCCCATTCATTGTAGAATATCCTATATCTGAATAATATATGAACTATAGGAAAAACTCTTTTACACAGGATAGGGAAGTATGTTTCAGTTATTTTTTTTTTCATTTCTTGGTTTTATTCTTTGCTGGTGCAGTTAACCATAATGACTAGGTTTGGAGGATAGTTTTCTTTCTTCCTTCCTTTCTTCCTTTTTCTTTCTTCCTTTTTCTTTCCTTCTTTCTTTCTCTCTTTCTTCCTTTCTTCCTTTCTTCCTTTCTTCCTTTCTTCCTTCCTTCCTTCCTTTCTTCCTTCCTTCCTTTCTTCCTTTCTTCCTTCCTTCCTTCCTTCCTTCCTTCCTTCCTTCCTTCCTTCCTTCCTTCCTTCCTTCCTTTCTTTCTTCCTTCCTTTCTTTCTTTCTTTCTTTCTTTCTTTCTTTCTTTCTTTCTTTCTTTCTTTCTTTCTTTCTTTCTTTCTTTCTTTCTTTCTTTCTTTCTTTCTTTCCTTCTCTCTTCTTTTCCTTCTTTCCTTCCTTCCTCCTTTCCTCCCTCCCTCTCTCTCATTTTTTCCTTTTTTTTTTCTTTTTCCTTTTTTCTTTTTTTTTTTTTTTTCTTATTTGAAGCCCTTTGGGACCTCAGTTGAGCCTTCAAAGATGTGAGGCTTGTAATTGCTGCTGATTAACACCAAATTCAATTAAAGAAGCCAGTCATTGATTCGTTTTCTCTATTTTCAAAGTACTCAGTTGTCAAGTAGCAGAGTGATAAGGTTAAGTTGTCTTTGACTAAAGCTCTTAAAAGGTGCAATCCAGTCTAAGTGTACAAGTTCCTACAGGGCAGTGGGGGAAGCTTTCTCAAGTATACATAGCAAACCGTCATGTATCAAAGATAAAGAAAACATTTTTGTCCTTTCTACTCTACCCTAGATAACATTTTAAGGAGATTTGCATGGCATCTAGATCAGTAATGCTGGATTCTGAGTAGTAATCTGTCCTTTTTGACAAGAGTATGTTAATGGCAAAGCTGGTATGAGGACATCCAAGTACTTCAGTATCTTCCCAGCTTTTGACTGAGTAGAGCATCCATGCTTACACATGAAACCAGACAAGAACCGGGGTCATAGTCTTAAATATTCACTGCAGACAAGTCATTCCAGAAAACTGAAAGTAATGTAGCACAAATGTATCCTCATGGGCCATTCAGATTATAAAAAAAATGCAATATACATCTGGTTTTTGGATTTGGTATGTTATGATGATAGTGTGATGACTTAAAAGCTTCTACTCATTAAGGACCTTTTTAGGTATTACAGTAACTTTCAAAGAAGTAGATACATATCAAGATTAAAAGAAAATCTTACTCTTATTTACAAAATAGTTATGCTAATATTTCTTCCCCATATAGGTGAGGGGGTGAGGCAGATATGCATATTTAAGCTAAAATGTAAAGTTTTTTAGAGTTTATGGAGACCAGATGCCATATTGGAAGAGCTGTTCAATGAATTTCAAATGAATGACCTTTATCAGAATTCTTTAAAGGGTGTTTTTATATATTTAGAGCAAAGGGGATTGCTAATATTTAATTTCAGTGGGTAAAATAATACATTTATAGAGCTTGATTTATCAGTTAAGAGGTAGCTTTTCAACTTTTGAAAGATAAAATCACTTCACAGATGTGTGAAGTTAATTCATACATAACACAAATTTAACCGGAGATCTTCATAATGGAAATTGGCCGGTTTAACTGGAAAACTCTACTCTTCTCAGTCCCTGATCCAAGATTCAATGCTTGATGTGGAAAGAGGGTGGTATAAGTTGCTTTCACCAGTGAATCTTTGACTTTTTAACTTATTTTACTTTTTTTTAATATATATTTTGCCTCCATGCAATTTCTGTTAAAGGATGCAAAGCCTCAGATGAGTTAGTGATGTAGACCTAGTTATAAAGGATGGAATGATCTCAAGCCTATTTCAGTTCACAAAGGAAGCATCACTCCTAATCTAGACTGTTATAGTCGTTATGGTCTGAAGATATTCATGTGGAAGAACAACGCAATGTATTTTTGGTATCATTACTCAATCAAGTTTCAGTATGGTAAACTCAGGTAGATACTTTAAAAAATAATAATAAAAAAGAATGCTTAACATACTGTCTTTCTGAGCAATGGTATTTCTCTAAAATATATTACAAATCTTAACAGATGATACATTTCTGGTTATGGTCAACTATTCAGCAGTCACTCCTCATTTATCCCACCAACAGAATTTTATGCAGTTAAATGGGAACACTCCTAATAGATAACACAGATAACAGAAAATAGAGAAAGGGTAGCTTAAAAGGGGCTGTTGTATGGCAGGATTTTTTTGGTTTGTTTTTACCTTATGTGCTTTAGGTCGGGGTTTTTTTATGAAATATTTTTTATGCTGTTTATATGTGTAGATATGACAACATTGTTTCTGTCTGAGTCAGTTCAGTGTATTAATCTTGTGTGTATATTTAAGCTGTGTTCAGCCCTGCGTGAAGGGATCTGGTGGAGAACATGCTGTGCTTTGTGCTCTTCCAGGGGGCTTTGTGGTCCATCTTTTCTTCTTTCTCTTTTGCCAGCATAGCCAGCTTGCAAGAGCGGCTGGAATTGAATGGCATTTCAAGGAAGACTGAGTTCAAACTTTTTTTTTCTCCCTGTTCAGTTGTTGACATCTCGTAATATATTCAGGAACAACTTCTTACGTCTAGGAAATCACAACTATAGCTCTTTCAAGGACACAAGCAAAAATTTTTCAAGCCCTTTTGGCCTTATTTGGAATAAGTCAACTGTGGTAAGGTTACTTAAAATCCAGTTTTCAGAGAATGAAGTAAGCTTTGTTCAAACTCAGCTTTTATTTATATAAATATTGCATTAATTCAAATATTAATTCTTGAATAATCCATTTACCTTTTTTTCTTCGAGTGCTTTCCAACTTCTAGGCCATCTTTTCAGTCACTGTCCAACATCATGCCTCTTTTAGTAGTTTCCATATTGGTCTTAAATGTTGCAGTCCAAATTAATGTTTTATTTTGACCTCAAAAAAGATTATGAAAAAAAAGTAGTAAGGGATCTGAAGAGTAGTTTCATGTAAGCTATTCCATGTGGCTGACATAGATTAATCTCACTGAGTGTGAGCTTCAGGCGTTCAAGCTGGTGTCACTGCTTTTGTTATACAATACCACATAATTCTGTGTAATTGTTGAATATTTGGTTTTCTCAGTAAAGCTTAGTTTATACTAATTACTTGCATTTTGAATGTTAGTTCTTTTGAATAATGTGAGTAGCCTAATTAATATTTTCATTTCTTCACATTCAATTTATCAAATGTGTGATTTTGCTTTTCATATGTGCCACCCCATCCTGTTAAGAATCCTAGTCCGAGTGTGTATGAAAGATCCCAGGTAGAGTAGGAATGTTAAGTGGTATGCTATCATTCACACTCTGAGGAAAAAAAAAAAAAAATTTACTCTTTCCATTATTATTTATATAGCTTGTTATTTCTGACAAGAAAATTGAAATGGTACTAGGTTTTAATGGAAGTAGGTAACCTTCATGTAAAAAAGACACATCTGAGGTTCTAAAACTGTTTTTGCATTTTTAAGCTGCTTTATGTACGTGAGCAGTACTGTTGGCTTATAATTACTTGTACAGCTGGGTGGAGGATCGCAGCCTGCAACTGCAAAAGTAACCCTGCTTTATATGCAAATAAAACCACACCCTAGTTACTAAGTTTTTTAACTGTTTTGTAGTATTTTTTTTTTAAAGATGAGGTAAATGTTTATTGGAAGTTGCCAAAAATTCCCTTTTTTCAGTACATCTCTCTGAAGAGATGATGAGAAAGTTTAATTTATACTAAAGCTAACCTACTTTATAGTGTTATTATATATACAGCAAATACTTTCCAAAGGAAATTAACTGAGTAAGCTAAATAGAATTTACCTTTATTTATTGTATTAAATGTAATTTATTACAGAGGTCACAAAAACCAGACTGCTAGCTTAGTACAGGGTAAAAAAATAGTCTATACAGCAGGAGGGACTCCTCAGATATATAAACAAGAGTGTTCAGGGGCAGTTGAGATGCCCCATCACATCAAAGACTGGCAGATATAGGCAATTTTGAGCACTCTTCCTTTCTGGAACGGGTGGAGGAGGCTGTGTGGTATACATTCTGTGCCTAATATAAAACAGGTTTCTTCCATTTAATCAAGTGAGTCACGGCTTGTATCAGAAATAGTGTGGCCAGCAGGACTAGGGATGTGAACGTCCCTTTGTATTCAGTGCTGATGAGGCTGCACCTTGAATACTGCATTCAGCTTTGGGCCCCTCACTACAAGAAACTCATCGAGTTGCTGGAGAGTGTCCAAAGAAGGGCAACAAAGCTGGTGAAAAGTGTAGAGCACAAGTCTAATGAGGAGTGGCTGAGGGAACTGGGGTTCATTCTGAAGAAGAGAAGGCTGAGGGGAGACCTTATCACCCTCTACAACTATCTGAAAGAAGTTTATAGCAAGGTGGGTCTCTTCTCCCACACAACAAGTGAAAAGACAGGAGGAAATGGGCTCAAGTTATACCAGGGGAGGTTTAGACTGAATATTAAGAAAAATGTCTTTACTGAAAGAGTGGTCAAGCATTGGAACAGGCTGCCCAGGGAAGTGGTTGAGTCCCCATCCCTGGAGGTATTTAAAAGATAAGTAGATGTGGTGCTTAGGGATGTGGTTTAGTGGTGGGATGACAGGGTTCAGTTAATGGTCGGACTTGATGATTTTAAAGGTATTTTCTAAACAATTATGTGATTATATCATTCTGTAAGTGATCACTTAGTAACAAGATATGTTAAATAATTTTGAATTACAGTTTAAAATAAGACTGTCAAGGAAACTGTAAAAGCTGTTCCTAGAATCACTAGAACCAAAGGGAGAAACGAGAGAGGGAGAGGTAGCTAGGATAATTAAATGTCAATGCTATGCCCTGTGAGAAATCTTATTGAGTTCAGCTTCTGGGATTCATTGCTTTTGTTTAGCAGTGGCCTCCCAGTTTCTTAATTAATTCTTACCAACACATAGATATGCAATTCTGACTTAATTATTTCTTCAAATCATACAGTATAGCAATGGATCACATAATAGAAGGCCGCTTTTAAATGATGTAGAGCCCACAATTAGGCAGTCAGTCCACAGATGACCAAGGATGATCCAAAGGGAGAAGGTAAAATACTACGGTACCTATTTATTCTTAGCTAAATTCTGTTCAATAAACAAAGGAAGTTACTTAACCTTTCTGCATTTTTGTCTTCTCTTCCAGTAGCCCATAAGTATTTAATTTCAGTTGTGTTTCTGGGGGCAGAAACAGCATCATAGGTCAAGTCTGTACTTCATGAAACACAGTAAGATTTGTCCTAGGTGGGTTCCACATATGCATAAAAGCAATAAAAAAATCTGTCCCAGACTGAGTTAGATATAAGAAGATGTAGTGTTTGAACCTTTGGTCCTAAAGTAGCTCCACATTATAAATAACATGTAAGAACCCCTCAGTGTGGGGGCAAATTTCTCTGCTGCAACAGTGATAGAATCTGATGAATTCTTTCTTTGTGTTTCAGTTATACTATTGCCAGGTTATTCTCTTTGGTTTTATCATAGTGTATATAGAATCATAGAATCATAGAATCATAGAATCACTTTGGTTGGAAAAGACCTTTGAGATCATCGAGTCCAACCTTTAACCTAACCCTGCCATCCCACCACTAAACCATGGCCCTAAGCACCTCATCTATCCTTCTTTTAAATACCTCCAGGGATGAGGACTCTACCACCTCCCTGGGC
>NW_009259102.1:4343252-4370974 GCF_000687185.1 Egretta garzetta | reverse complement strand
GCTCTCCTCTGGACATGTTCCAGCAATGCAACACCTTTCTTGTAATGAGGGGCCCAAAACTGAACACAGTATTCAAGGTGCGGCCTCACCAGCACCGAGTACAGGGGCACGATCACTTCCCTACTCCTGCTGGTCACACTATTTCTGATACAGGCTAGGATGACATTGACCTGCTTGGCCACCTGGGCACACTATTGACTCATATTCAGCTGGCTGTCAACGAGCACACCCTGGTCCTTTTCCACCAGGCAGCTTTCCAGACACTCTTCCCCAAGCCTGTAGCGTTGCATGGGGTTGTTGTGACCAAAGTGCAGGACCCAGCACTTGGCCTTGTTGAACCTCATACAGTTGGCCTCGGCCCATCGATCCAGCCTGTCCAGGTCCCTCTGCAGAGCCCTCCTCCCCTCAAGCAGATCAACACTGCTACCCAGTTTGGTGTCGTCTGCAAATTTACTGAGGATGCACTCAATCCTCTCATCCACGTCATTGATAAAGATATTAAACAAAACCAGCCCTAGAACTGAGCCCTGGGGGACAACTGCTTGTGACTGGTCACCAACTGGATTTAACTCCATTCACCACGACTCTCTGGGCTCGGCCATCCAGACACTTTTTAACCCAGAGAAGAGTACATCCATCTAGACCATGAACTGCCAGCTTCTCCAGGAGAATGCTATGGGAGACTTTGTCAAAGGCTTTGCTGAAGTCCAGGTAGACAACATCCACAGCCTTTCCCTCATCTACCAGGCGGGTCACCTGGTCATAGAAGGAAATCAGGTTGGTTAGGCAAGACCTGCCTTTTATGAACCCATGCTGGCTGGGCCTGATCCCCTGATTGTCCTCCATGTGCCTGGTGAACACACTCAAGATGAACCTTTCCATAATCTTCCCCGGTACTGAGGTCAGGCTGACTGGTCTGTAGTTCCCCGGATCCTCCTTCTGGCCCTTCTTGAAGATAGGTGTCACATTTGCCAATCTCCAGTCATCTGGGACCTCCCCAATATGACAGTATTGAGAGATTCCTGCCTGTCCACCTGAGACTTTTTCAGGTTTTTAGTTTTGTATCTGGTTTCTCCCAAGGCCAAAAATCAGTGTCTCATGTTCTGTCTTTAAGAAAAGCTTGGATTGGTTTATTTTTTTTCCCCAAAAACCCCATTTCCTGGTTTCTAGACTCGTATCATTGTAACTATAGTTGGAACTTTAAATGAAGACTGTTCCATGCCAGCATGTAATATATTGATAAAATAAAAACCAGTAATTTACAATAAATCAATTTAATGAATGCTAGACATTACTTGTTATTAAGCATAGTTCTAAGTCTCTCAAGGGTATGCAATGATATTACACTTTGTAAGCACCCTGACATTGTCAGTCTGGATACTACTCTGGATCTGTCACTGTACTTTGATCTACTTTCTCCATCTGCCCCACAACATTCCCTGTATATCTGGCTTCTGCCACAAAGGGACTGTTCATACTCCTTAATCTTCTGCTATTAACCTGAGAATTTAATTATTTAGAAAGCTTGCTTAATTACAGTTCTTTCATTGCCTCTTCCATTAATTATGATAAACAGTACATTATATAGTCTGCATTTATAGTCATGAGGAGATTGAAGCTGTGTAATTCAATATGGCAAATTTTAATAATTGATACTGATGTGTGTGTTAATTAGATCAAACCAACCTTTGGAATACTTAAGTGAAGGAGGAAAGAATACCCCTGCTCAAAGTTCTGCATCCCTTCTCCCCACAAAGCACTTCACTAAACTGATACACAGCACCACCACCAAAGGTTAATTGTGTCCTGAGATGTGAAGTATTTCCTATAAAATTGGCTAAGAATTTTAAGTGCAAATTTAAGCGTAAATTATGTACGTGGGAGGGGGGAAAAAGACCTTTGATAAATAATCATGTTTCTGTCCAGGTAACTGGTGGACTTACTAAAACTAGATCTGTAAGTTATTTCTGGAGGAGAAAAAAAAAAAAAGAAATACAAAACACAGTGGCAGCTAATTAAAAGCCATCAAAGAGCCTTGAAACAAGGATCCTATTTAAGGTTCAGCTGTGTTCTCCTCCATGTGATCCCTCAACTAGACAGGATGCAGCTTGCTGGCCACCAGCTCTTCTCAGCTGGGATTCTTCTTGAGCCCACTGATTGCTCCTTAAGGATGAGTGAAATGATAGCACTGGGCAATATGTCCAGACTGATGTCTCAATCTGTACTGTGCTTGATCATCAAGACTAGACACCTGGTTGAAGTATAAGGTAGTTTCTTTTTGGGCTACATGTTCACATAATCCTCCTGTGGAAGTCATTGTGGGAAAGGATAAGAATAGGATTGCATGTGCCTCTTTTACCCCAGGATTGAGCCAAGACACAGATGCTACCCATGTGTACAGAGGCCTGAGAAAACAGAATCTGTACTAGGTTAACACTTTGGGCTTAGCTTGTAATCAAGCAGCAATAACGTTTTGGAGTTCAGGCAGTATTTGCAAGGGATACACTTAAGACTAAGTTAGACAATTTTTTTTATTTTGTTATAACTTACATTGTTAAAAGAAGAAAGGTGAAGTGACTTTTGACTGAGAAAAACACAATCAGCTGTTTCATGGCAAACTTCTGACATAGTGTGCAGCAACCAAGGAACTGACAAACAGCCACAGGCTTATGCAATAGCAGTAACATCATGATGGTACCAACAAAGTGCTTGGTAAGGGTGAAGGCAATACTGACTGTAGATTACTTGTGTTCTTCCAGTGACTGCAGTCATGGTAACATCTGGAGCACAATGTGCTCCTTCTGATTGTGGTGCCACTACCTTGATTATGTCTTCATGGATTTTTGCCACTACTTTAACTGAACTTATATTCTAGTCGGAGAGATCCCTTTCTTGCTCCATCTACCTAAAAAAACCAATCTGTTTGGTCAGAAAAGCCTGTTGGGAGGGGAGGCTCTGCATACTCTGTTTTCTATTTCTGAAAAAAACCATGAGATTTTTTTTTTTTCATGAAAGAGAAAGCTCTGACATTAGAGCTTTTTCTTTTAGAATATGCTAATATTAAAGTCTTCTTATCAACTCATACAGAAAACATTTCACACTCCCGTGGTAGTTCTCCGTTCTCATTTGCCCAGAGACTGAGCAAGGTAAAAAAACATCCATCAGGCAGGTAAGATACATTATCCCCTTCTAATATATGATTTAGGCTATCTATCAACCTCTATATAAACCTTGCTAGACAATTTTAGTACAAAAACCTTGAGCTTTACAATATAGCATTTATCACATTTTCAAAGTTAGCTCTCTGAAAATACAGGTGGATTGTTTTGCTCTATCACCTCTTCTCCAAACTGTTTTGGATTTTTCATAAACTTTAGTGATATTCAAGCCCCAAGAGAATCCATATATCATGCTAGCCCAACAAAAGGTCCATGTTTAACACTGAAGTGGTTCATTGAGAGTATTCGTGTGCCTGCAGATATTCTTTTGCCTTCTGTACATTGTTAAACATATTTCATTAAATGATTCTCTGTAGGTGATGGCACTTTACTAGAAGCATTTAATTTTGGTCAAGGGAAGAAGAGGAATTTTTATTTCACCTTCAACACAGTAAAACAAACAATCTAAATATTAGCGAAGTTCAATTCTACTTAATTTAATATAAGGTCTCTAGCACTTTTTATCACAACTACATGAGGAATGAGCTGTAGTTGGTTTTGCAGAATTTGTATTTACTGTGAGACACCTAAAAAAAAAATCATATTTTCATTATTATTTTAGTGTAAGGCTTTCTTAAATTAACAGAGAGTTTGTGAAGCACTTTAAAATGTGCCCCTGGTGACAGGTTGATGGAGGGTTTTTTGCATATATCAGGTAAAGAAGTAGTGATTTACTTATAGCCACAACCAGACACTGCTCATTTGGCTCATTTTTGCTGTGGGGAGGTTTGAAAAACTCCTTGGTTCAAAGTTATTTTTCTCCTTCACAGATTCTCACATAACCAACACATTGTGTAAAAGAAACACTCAGAGAAATTAAATAAACTAGTGCTCTCTGGATTTGAAATATATAAAATCATGAATGATGGAAACATTGCTCAATAGATCTCATAGCACAAGAATCAAATTAAGGTACTAAATAACTTGATTAGGCAACAGGTTTAAAGCTCGTTAAGTAAAGCAGATTTTTTTATAATGAATAATTAATCTTTGGAACACACTGCCACAGGACACTGTGGAAGCCAAAGTTTACTACAGTTCAAAAAAAGATTAAATCACCTAATGGAGTAAAAATCTACCAGAGGCCAGGAAGTGTGAGAATGTGAATGAGATCTTCAGCACCTAAACAGATATTTTCAGAATCTGAGAGCATATATTATGGAAGCACAACTGTGCTTTCACAGCTACTATAAGGAGCTTGATATTTGTGCTGGAGAGATTTGGCTTTATCAAGTGTTGTCGTCTTCTTTTTTTTTTTTTTTCCCCCCCTCCATAGTGGAAAAACTAGCACATATTAGCACATTTAGGTAATTTGGGTACTTCCTATATACCTCTGTAATGGCCATAAATTAGTATTTCTCATGTAATAGTCTATTTAATCTTCCACCCTCCTTTCTTAAGCCTCAAGATCAAGCTTACTGTTTATAGTGTATTGTCTAGCCAAATTTCTAATTAATTGTTTATTTTGTTTTCTTTTCCTATTGAAATTTTACAGGGGAGTAACGCAGGTAACTATATTTCAATTATAAATTCAGTTTTCAGTAACAACAGAGTTTGATTTGTTTATGTTTTAGATGGAAACAAATATTTTTGAAAATAAAGTTAAAGCTAAAGAATAAGAAAAAGTGAGATGAATCTCTTTTCAGGCAAAATTGCTAATGAGGGCATAACCACACTGTAGAATATTTCTCAGATGCACAGTTCAGAGAAGATGCTGTTCACAAGTTTTGGCTGCTCTCTAACAAATGACTCTTCCTGTGTCTGTGATCAGTGTAATTATCCAAGAAAATTACTATTGTTGAAGAAGTTAGGAAATGTTCCTTTCAATTTGAGTATGAAGGATTCACCTGGCAATAACGTGTGACCTGCTGGAAAATAAAGATTACAGAAGTCTATAGGAACAAAAGGTACAGAGAACATGAAATTGGTTGGTGGTAGCTTTTATTCTTAAGAACTTCAATTAATATTGACTGTTAATGCAATTAATTTAAAACAAACAAACAAACAGACTGTTTGTATGTGCTGCCTTTCCTCTTTTTGTCTTCAGAATTTTCCCAGAATTTAAACAACCCACTTTTTCTATCTCTTTCTCTTGCAATCAGAAAATACGAACAAACACACATGCACATGCACTGCAAACATTGTGAATAACACTTCATCAGCAGTGCTCCTGGAAGGTAAAAATACAGTTTTCAATTAATAATAATTTAGATTCAATCTGAAATGTGATTCATGGATATAGAAACTTCTAAAATTTCCACAGAATATTAATTCTTTGGGGAAGTTTATGGCAGCAGAGATTGCAGGGAATTTGACTGCAATGAGACATTCATTCAAGAAATTATCTAAGCACATGGTTTTCAAGAAAACATTTTATCATAACTAAAATACTAAGTGAATTCTTAAGCATTTTACTTGCTCATATGCTGGGATGATTTGCAGAAATTCTGACCTCAGAGGTCTCATACCTATGGTGGGTGAAAAACTGGACATGAGCTGACAATGTGCACTTGCAGCCCAGAAAACCAACCGTATAATGGGCTGCACCAAAAAAAGCATTGCCAGCAGGTCAAGGGAGGTGATTTGTCCCTGCTACTCTGCTCTGGTGACACCCCACCTGGAGCACTGTGTCCATCTCTGGGGCCGTCAGCACAGGAAAAACACGGTCCTGTTGGAGTGGGTCCAGAGGAGGGCCACAAAAATGATCCAAGAGCTGGAGCACCTCTCTTATAAGGACAGGCTGAGAAAGTTGGAGTTCTTCAGCCTGGAGAAGAGAAGGCTCCAGGGAGACCTTATTGCAGCCCTTCAATACCTAAAGGAGGCTTATAAGAAAGATGGGGACAGAGTTTTCAGTAGGGCCTGTTGCAATAGGAAAAGGGGTAATGGTTTTAAAATAAAAGAAAGTAGATTCAGACCAGCTATAAGGAAGAATTTTTTTACAATGAAGGTGGTGAAACACTGGCACAGGTTGCCCAAAGAGGTGGTAGATACCCCATCTCCAGAAATGTTCAAGGTCAGGTTGGATGGAGCTCTGAGTAACCTGATCGAGTTGAAGATGTCCCTGCTCACTGCAAGGGGGTTGGACTAGATGTCCTTTAAAGGTCCCTTCCAACCCAAACCATTTTATGATAAACATCCTGGAATATCTCCTAATAATAATAGCAATGGTATACTTCACCAGGATTATACAAAAAATCTATCACAATTGGACATGTATTTATAAGCCAGTCATGCACCCATGCAACCTTTCTAGGGTCCTGCTATGTTGCTTAACAGTTCTCATGGGGAAAAGATTTTCCTCACCTCCAACTACTCTAGCCCTGCTCAGCTCACTGTCTGCCAGGGCACCCTTCTCTCCAGAGCTGCCCTTGGCCCTGCCGGCATCACTGCTGGGGCTCTGCTTGCCCAGAGCACACTGCTGGGGCTCTGCTTGCCCAGAGCACACTGCCCTTGGCTGAATTGTCTCCCAGTCTCTACACAGAGAAACCTGTGAGAACTTGCTGGTGAAAACCAAGGCAAAGAAGGCACAGTTCACCTCAGAATTAGCTGTGCCCATTGTCTCAAATCACCTTATGTTTTCCCTGTTCAGTTTTTTAACTTTAGTTTAGCCATAAGATCTCTTCCTGTTGCCCTTGAATTCCCTTGCCAATCTCAACTCTAGTTAGGCTTTGCCTTCCCTAACATCACCTTCTCTTCTGTCACCTGCCTCAGCTTCCATCTCCTGTGTGCTGCTTTTTTTTTGTGTGTTGGAGCTCTGTGAATTCCCCACTTATCCATGCTGGTCTCCTGATATGTAAGCCTGAGTAAGGCGTTGGCCTTCTCTCACCCCTGAACATTGCCCTAAAAGCCCTGCCAGCTACCCCAAGCTCCCTGGCCCTTCAGATCTGCCTCCCTTGGGATCCCACCTTGAGTAAGCAAAATCTACTCACCTGAAGAGTCCCTCACTCTTCGCGAGATCTCACACAACTCTATTTCATGGTCACTGCTGCCACAGCCTGCCAGTGATTGTTAGCACCTGTCCTGTTCCTCCTTCTTAGTAGACATTTAATCCAGTTGTGTGTCAGCCTGGTTGGCCTGTCTAGCACCTGTACTAAGCAGTTATTCCTGACATACCCCAGAAATCTCCTTGACTGCTAGTGACCCACCACAATGCCCAACCAGAAGATGTCAGCAAGCTGAAGCCTCTGAGAGAGCTGGTGTCAGTGACTCAGAGATTTATTCAGGTCATTGAAATTGGTCCACTACCTTTCCCTGACCACATGGCTGGTAACATGCTGCCACCATGGTGTCATCTGTCTCAGTCCCACCCTCTGACCCCAACTTCCAACTCTCACCCCCAGTAGCCTGTCCCATAGAGAAGCCCTGGGTGTATGAGCTGCTCCACTACACTAAGGAGCACCTATCCTCTTCCTTCTCCCTGCCCACCTATACTGAAGTGCTTTTACCCAGCCACTTGTCTCCCTCATTTTGCACGTTGTCTCACCATGTCTCAATTTTTGCAACTCCCCAGTAGCAGTCTCTATCCATGGAATGCTAGTGCATGTTAGGACCTGTACCTTTGTAGGTGCTTTGGAAAGAAATGGGAAACTAGCATGTGTCAATGAAATACAGAGCCCTTTGGTGTAACAGCAGGATGCTATTTGCTTTCTAGGTTAAGGCAACAACTGTTTCTTTTGTATTTGATTTGCTTGGGTTATGTGACGATACTGCCAGGGCCTTCAGAAGATGTCAAGTCAATTTTAATGTTCTTGGAATTGCAAATGCTGTGTGAATGTTCCTAAGTGCCTCCTGCTCAAAGAAAGAACTGAGTTAATATTTGTCACAGCTACACACACAGGTCAAAAAACTGTAAGAGAATATAATTTTCAGGTGAATATATTGCTTCTTTTAGAAGATATAGAAGATTTCAGGCAACAAAAGTATCCAGATGATACATGATACACCATGGAAAGTACAGAGAGCATTCAATGACTGTTATCTCTGTTAGTTCATAATAAGTAGATTTAGATATAATTTTTCACGCAGTCACTCTCAGGTGATGGTAGTTCCAGGAAGTAACATTAAAGTACAGAAGATAATTTCAATGGATGTCAGAGTCTGCTGAGTAGCTGTTTGATGTGTGTTTTTCATTATCTGAAGATGCAGCTTGTAAGTGATAAATGCCCATCCCATCTCTCTTCCTTTGTTATGTTACCTTTTACTTCAGGGTTTTTTTGACATAAAAGACACTAATTAGCATAAGTTTTGCTGCTGTGGTCTATGTGTTAGTGTTTAGAGGGATGGTATTCTGCGTGAGGATACCTGGGATTTTTGCTTTACCACTTATCTGCTAACTGATTTTGATCACCTCATTGAAACTTTTGTTATCAATCTATGCCTGCCCATCATATTAAGGCAGGAGATAACTTTTTTGAAGTCCTTAAATGACTGAAGTGTCCAGGTGAAGTTTTTCAAAAGCATGGTAAGCTCCTACAGCCTAAGTGTCACTGAAAGTAATGAAGCAAAATAGGTAATTTTGCTCTTTGGTTGCAAGTACTTATGATGGCATCTTATACATACGTGTGGATGCTGCTGCAGTTCATTAATTCCAAGTAAACAGTAGCCTTTGCCATTGTCATCTTCTTCTGAAAAGGACTAAGTCGGAGTGTGTTCCTGTTAGAAGTGCTCCATTTTCGGAGAGAGTTTATGGAATTTTCAAGGGAAAGAACTGTCAAAATAAAGGAAAAGCTAAACTGGATCAAAACATGAGTTCCCTATCTTAACATCTATCAATCAACAGCATTAGATGTTGCATAAAAAATAAATAACTAATTTGAAAAGCTTGGAAATTAGCTACCCTGTTTATTCAGATGTGTTTTATAAATTCCTTCTGCATCTTCCAGGCACAAAAAAGATTGTCCATTATTTTCTTTCATGTTTCTAAATAAAAGAACACACTTACTGATGTTCACGATTTGAGAAGAGTATAATTCTCTAGGCAGGACCATCTGTCTGTGTGTTTGTTCACCTCTCTGTAATGTGTAAAAGTGCTGCAATTCTGCTTGTGACCTCAGCAATTACAGAATTTTAAACATTAAGAGCAACAGTCTATTGGTGCTCCAGACCATTAATTTGTCAAGTAAATATTGCAGGAGTCATGTACTAGCTACTGTTGTTGCACACTGTGCAATACTTAATATTTTAAGAGTGCCTAAGAGATGAAGGAACCTTTATATATATATGCATTGCCTCAATTTGAAACACACCTGAGTATTATATGGTATTTCTCTTTGAAAGTAGTATTTGTGTGAACACACAAGGACTGGGGCATGATGTGTGGAAATCGTTGACCTCAGTCAATGCAAGGTCAACTGAATAATCTCCTGACTATAACAGCTTCCACAGGTCCTTTCTGTGTTACCCTTAAATAAAAAAAAATCTTATTAAATAGATAGCTAATCACTCAGACACGTGTTTCCTCATTTATCTGTCTTTTTGGGGACAGAAAATATGTAGCCAGAGGTTGTTTCGTTTAACTAATCAAGTACTTAAATTAGAGATGTGGGATAAATGTCATAATTGTTATATTTGTTTTGGAAACAAAAAATTATCAGCATAAACATCTTGACATAAGCCATAGAGATCTTGGGTTCGAAACAAATGCCATAAATTAACTCTTGAGACTAGGATATTAAATCTTCTGAGGGTCTTGCCTGAATTTCAAACCAGATCAGGAAGTTATCACTGATTTTTTGGACAAACTTCAGCCTTTTGGTTATGTTTTTTTTCTTTTTACATCTACCACTACAACATTAAATAACTTGGCAATTTTACAGTTTGGAGGAACACAGGCATGCTGTAGTCAATAGCAATGTGTGTGTGTGCCTACCTTACTGAAGGTTATTTCCTATGAATATTTGCTGCAGGCATGTGGTCTCCTTGTTTTCCCGATGACTAAATAAAGAGAGAAGAGTTTGCAGTTCTTGCAAGAGATTTCTGTGGAGACCAGCAGGTTATAAAACAGTAATATGTAAACAGCCCAAAGCATATACAGAAGTTTTTTAAGCTTAATGGAATTACAAAGTATCTGTTGCTTGCAAAGAATGTTCTTGCTTTGCATGGGGCAACCTAGGAAGAAAAAAATTCATTCTGATATCTTTGTCAGGCTGTCAGGCTGGGTTTTTTCGGGTCTATATAACTATATTAAAATCCTATCACATAGCTTCTTAATGGAATCCAAACTATAGTGCAATCTACAATAGAAGTTTGAGTCTGGAAAAGGTAAATTGCAGGGAAGAGTAAGAAACAATTGACTATGTCACACCTCTCGAGAAAAATCATAACTGTTTCAATAGTTTATAATAATATCTGCTTGTATTCCATTTCTTTATTAACCTCATGAATCACCACTAATGTCATGATGTGCATGAAACCTGAAGGGATGTTTGTAGTTTGCAGGAAGGCATTTGTAAGTACCACAGCTCTTGCTTGGTACAAATTGATCTTGAATCCGATACATGAATAGCTATCTGTTAAGGACCTAGTTTCTTTTGTTTATGTCATTCTGTGCTACTATTCCCATAGAAATAGAACATCAAAGTAAACCAAGAAGTTTTAAGAAGAAAAGAGACTTCAGAGATTGACCTAGACAAGGTCTGTGATTGGGCAAGAGCATGCTCCCTCTGATATACATGCATGGTTACTTTTACAAGCTATCCCTCTGCTTGGGTTAAGGCACTAAAAGTGCCCTGATTATGATTAAGACTAAAAATATACAGTACAGGAGTTTAAACACTAAACCTGTACAAGTGCAGAAAGCAGTTGGGATGCTCAAAAGTTTGTGACATTCAGGATACAAACTCCAGGTTGAAATGTCCATTTGAATATGACATGGTGATACACATCTCTTTGGCAGACCACTTCATACATATTCCATCTCTGTAAGATTACTTCAGCTTTCCTGCATGTTTCAGTGGTATAAGGTGTATCTGATTGATAGAAACAAAAAAATAAATACATAAGCCAAGAAAAAGAATTTTGAATTAACAATGGATATTCACTATGTTGGTGCTAGTATTGCAGTACCGTTACTCAAAGAGAGGAACTCAGAATCCTCTAGGCACAATCCTTTAGTTCACCTTCTTTGATATTCAGGAGAAGATGATCTCCTCAGGGCATGCTGAACCCTCAGGGCATATTTTCATAATTTCTTATGAAGACAAAAGAACAGTCACCCTGGTTCAGGTCAATGATCCCCTTAGAAAATGGCCCATCTTTGACAGTATTCCTATGCAAATGTTTAGGAAAAGAAAGAGTAGAGCAGGTGTGTGTACCTCTCAAAAACTTTTTCATTGTTTTTTCTGCTTTTAACATAGGGATTTCCTGAGTTAGATCTGGTTTCAGTTCTAAGTCCTTTCCCAGTTCCCTTTGAACCCATGTAAATATTTTGCATCTATACCCCCTTTTGACAAGGAGTTCTGTAGGTCTATTGCCCATTATGTATTGAATCACCTTCTCTGGTGGTTGTTTTTTGTGGCCACCACTGTTTCCATTGGTAGTTCCTAGTTCCTACACCAGAAGAATCTGTCAACAGTTGACACGTTTTTGTACCATCTTCATAACACTAGATTTTATGGAATTATATTTACAAAAGAACAAAATTCTTAAATTCAGGGATTTTTTTTTTTAATAGTTCCTTAAGTTTAAGTGATTTTTGGAATTTCATAGGATGGGCAGATACACACACAGACACATACTCAAGCACAAAAACTTGTTGTTGACCAGGATCGTATTATGCCCTCTAAGGTTTTAAATAAATAGGAGACTACCACAAGGAAATGTCAAGTCATAGATGCAAACATTGTTTATTAGCTGCTTAATAGTTGTTCTTAAAGACATTTAGAAACACTTGGAAATAGTATCAATTACTTTACATGTAAGTAAAAGACCTCTCATCATCTTGCTTCATTCCCAGTGCTAGTTCACAATGAAGAAAAATTAAAACAGAACTGGAATTTATTATCTGCTACAAAAGCAAAATAAAAATCTGTCCTTGCTTCTGAAAGTGGCCTCCAGGTAACAGTTCTGCCTTGCCTGTGTGACAAGAAATTCCCTTAGCTACAAGAGAGTATAGCAGGAATAATTTTTAGAAGGAATGTAGTTAACATGAGAACAATTCTAAGTTTTTGCGTGTTTATGGAGAGGTTTATGTAATGTCATATAAAATAACAGAATGTTAACTTGGTTGTGATTATGTCTTCAGTGTGTCCTTACTCAGTATTTCAGTAAGTATTTCACAGACCAGTGGCTTGGATTTTTATCAATGCTAAAGTGGCTATACTGATAATATCCCACCTCAGCGAAAGTGCTGCATTCAGTGTGTAGTGTAAAGGTGGTGGGCAGACAGTGGTCTTTATCAAGAAATTTTGTACTTGATTATATAATAATCGCACACCTAGTTTCTACAGATAATATCTGTACCTATACCATAAACAAAGACTGGCAAGTCAGTTTGTGTGCCTGAGACAGTAGTTTTACATGAGCAAACCCTGACAGAGCTGGACTTCATGAATAGTGACACTAGTGGATATATCACTCAGTATGATTAACTGACCACCAATATAGGATTTTGCAGTGTCACTCCATTAGTTTTAAAATCTTTGTTTGTTAAGTAATTTCTTAGTATTGCTTTCATTTTCTTGATTTGTTCTTGTTGTAGTGACCCATTTCAAAATGTTTAAATGGTTTATAGGCCAAGAATTAGTCACAGTTATTACAGCAGACTTTGTTCTAGTAACGCCAAACCCTGCAGATTTGGTGTACATGTGAGAAAGTACACTATAAAAGCTTTACTTTTAAAAGGCAATATTAGCAGGTCTCTGTTATTACAGGTCGTGATACACCAGACATAACTGCAAGACTCAACCCAAAATATGGTTGTTTTAGCTAATGTTTCCAATTACACTGGCTACAGTACTTCTCTATTATGTTTGTTATCAGCTGATCCCAAAAAATTTTTCTGCACATTACATTTCTGTGTGCTCCAACAATATTACTACGTAAATAAATTCTACTAGCAAGCATATGAGTTCACACTGAAATTTTTAGAACATTGTCTCATCAATAACATTTGGCAAATTAATAAATGGCTGCTGAAGGCATCAAATTTGAAAAAGTAATGGAAAGTACGGGAGACTCATTATTAAACTGGGAAAAATTATATATATTTACTTTATAAAGCTTCATTTATGGTAACATTGAAAACTCATCTATGACATCAGTGGAGAATCTGAGCACTCTTAAACCATGTTTACTTAACAAATAATTACTTACACTGCTATTTCTCAGAAAAGAGTAAAATACTAGTTAATATCTGCCATTTGATCATGTTCCATGGCTCTGAGATTTTTAAGTGGCCTTTGAAAACAGATTGCTGTCTACTTTTATTTTCTTGTTCTTTACTCTAGGACCACTAAAGTCAGAATCATTGTTTTGCACACTGGTAGTCAGAATCATTCATAACACCACCAATACCAAAAATGATCCTCCAAACTCCATTTTGTGCTTAAAGACATAGCTCGTATTAGTAACATTGAAAGGGATGTAGACTTAGACTAAATATTTCATGTACTATTGATTTTTTCATGATAGTGTTTAACCTACCAATACATTCTAACTGCAACATTTTCCTGATAAATAGGACATAAATTGTTCAACTAAATACCTTATTCTGGTGGTTCCTACCTTAATGAGATTTTTGATTTGAAGTTCCTCTTGGTTCTTGTCTGTGGAACATTACCTATGACAGTGGAAGACAAACAGGGTCAGGCTTTGTTAGTCTTTCTCTAGGTTGGATGTACTAGTGACATTGTTACACTTGTTCTAGGATGGATGTACAAAAGACAGATGGGAATCCATTTGCAATATGACTTGCCTCAAAATTTGTCATCTTCATTAAAAAAGTAAAAACAAAAAAGGAGAGTCTTATGGCTTAACCTGGCAGGCAGCTGAACTCCACACAGCTGCTTGCTCACTCCTCCCTTCCCTCAGTGGGATGGGGGAGAGAATGGAAAAAAAAGGTAAAACCTGTGAGTTGAGATAAAGACAGTTTAATAAAACAGCAGAAAAAAAGTAGTAATAATAATAATAGAATATGCAGAATATACAAAACAAGTGATGCTCAATGCAATTGCTTATTACCTGCTGACCAATTTTCAGCCCATCCAAGCAGCGATCACTCTCCCCCTGCCAACTCCCCCCAAGCATGACGTCATATGGTTTGGAATAGCCCTTTGGCCAGTTGGAGTCAGCTGTCCTGGCTGTGCCCCCTCCCAGCTTCTTGTGCCCCTGGCAGAGCAGGGGAAGCTAAAAAAGTTCTTGACTGGTGTAAGCCCTGCTCAGCAACAAATGAAACATCAGGGTGTTATTAACATTCTTCTCATATTAAATCCAAAACATAGCACTATGCAAGATACTAGGACGAAAATTAACTCTATCTCAGCTGAAACCAGGACAGAGAGGAATAAAAGTATATCTGTAATGTTGTTGCGGCAGTCTATTATGTGACATTGTGACCAACTTTGTACAACAGTTTAGGTCCAGAAACTTGAAACTGGAATTGGAAGATTTACTAGCCTGGGATTCAGTCAAAAGATGAAAATGTTCTTTTTTATTGGTGGTGTTAACTAAATTGAATTTTCAGAGTTTTGCAATTCTCAGCTACTTTGTGAGTCTAGAACTAATGTATTTTATAGCTTAGAGAATGTACCTACCTACTGGATATATATACAAACCTGTATGTACATTTCTCCTATGGCCCTAGGATGTAGCAAAGTTTCTAATTAATTAATTAATTGCCAAATTTTATGGTAATTAAAAAACTATCACTTTTATTTGTTACATATATATGTTTCCTGTTTAAAAATATCGAGGAAAGTGGGGTCTTAGGTAGCATGAATAATCTAACCATGGGCTGACTTTTCTTATGGAGGATGTATAGATGAACGCAAGAGCAGGCTGGTGCCAGAAGACATACAGTCCCTTAAATGAAAACATTTAAAGTTAAAGATTTTTAAATGTTGCCCTGATTCCTTACTAAACTGATATTTGCAGATCCCATTTAATCTATAGCCTGATTCTGCAGGCAGAGCATTTCTTCCACAATACACTGGTACACAGACTCTGCAATGTAAGAATTCCTTTCACAAAAAGCTAAATAAGCAGTATTTGCCTTGAGAAATGCGGTAGTCCACTTCATCCAGGAAAGCCAGTCTGCAGCTCTCAAACTGTTTCTGAAGCAGCATATTTTTGCTTTTGAATTTCTGTCAAAAGCATCAGTAAATTAAATAAGAAAAATTAACTTTTATAAAAAGCTTCAGGAGGAAGAAATATCTGTGGTGATCAAAGTCTAAGGAGCAGAAGCAAGGACTGCCAGCAGATATGATACTTGTGCAAGCAGTGACTCTGCAAGCAGTGTGTGAATGGTTTTTAGCTAGTCAGAACCAGAAGAAAGTTAAATCCACTACCCTGAAGGCTCATTAAAGTACATCTGTGCTTAGGACAGTTCAGTAATTACATGATAGGAATAATTTCTGTGATTGTAATACCTAATGACCACCTACAACCTTCTGGCATTAGAGCAGAAGGAAAAACACAGCCAAGGGGAAGAAACTGGAGGTACTGAAGAAAAAAAATCTCCTTTAGGTTATAAAATTATACTGGTTAGTAGTCACTAGTATAAGAAAACTAACTAGTGTGGGTTTGCTTTACTTTATTTTCTAACAAAATTGGCAATTAAAGTTATGTTTTAATTTTCTTTCTTCTTTTTTCCCCATTTTTCTGTCAGAATACAACACCTCAATCCCATTCATATTCTACATTCCTGTATGGAATATGTGAAAGATTACATGTTTTATTAAAAAACTGTGTAAATTGTATTCAGTGTCTACATTTCCGGCTGCTCTGAAGGGAATTACAAAATTAGTTTAAACAATGTAGATGATTTCTATTTTATCTTGCTTTTTCTTCCTTGCACTTCTCATTTGGTTTAGTAATTCAAGACAGAAGGCAAACACAAATTGTTCCTAACCAGTTCATCAATTCTGTCCTTGCTGCTAATTGCTCAATTACTGCATTATGCAGGAATTACTTTCTAGTTTCAGGTTCATCGCTACCTCAGATTGTTACAGATTTCAGGGTGAGCAAGAAAGACTTACTGTAAAAAGTGATTTCTTTGCTTTAGCTATTATGGTAGAAAGTAGGGACCTCTAAAAGTAAGGAAGATTTTTTATTGGTGCACTACTGATATTTATTTTGGTGTAACACCCGAAGGGAAGCCTTTTCTATCTGAACTTTCTCCAACAACAGAACAACATACTGCATAGTGATACCTAGATAAACAGATACTACATTACTCACCTTTTTTTTTTTCTTCCTGCTGAAGGTTGGACTTCTACCCTAGAAAGTTCAGGCTAGAGAAAATCCTCTGTCCAGCTGGGAGAAAGATGGACCCTGAACAATATGCATCATTACTGTGCCTGAAGAGGGAAGAGTCCTTCCAGAGACTTCTTTGTTAACAGTTGTCTTCTGCAGGTTTTACGTGCAAGGAATGAAGTAATCTCAGTGTTGTGATACAATGTTAATGGTATCATATTTTATACTGCTCTTCACCTAAACTTATTGCTTTGAATTTAGGGGACATAAAGTAAAACCAATTAAAGATAATGCACTTTTTATTATTTTATGCACTTTAATAGCATTTGAAGACCTTTGCCAAGATCTTGTTACGTGCTATGCAAATGTATAAGTTGGTCTATGCCCTAAAGAACTCACATTCTATAAAACAAAACCAGGGCTAGTAAGTGTTATTAACCTTATTTTACAGCTGAGGAAGCTCAGACTGAAGACAAAAAAATAAACTCCCAAAGTCACATGGAAAATTCTGAAACAGGCAGGAATGAAATGCAGATCTGCATCCGAATGAGCTACTTAAAGCATGTGTCCTCCTCAGGTCAATCTTCAAGGAAGTCTGTTAACAAAATTGCCTTCTACAAAGCAAATTGTTTAATAGGGGAATAGTTGGACACAAGACTCTGAAAAGTGTAATGAAAACTTAAACTGGGATATGGAAACAGATATTGACTGACCGACAACTTTTTTACTTTCTTGCTCCTTTCTGGGTAGAGTCATTGAAAAGTTAAATTGACACTGCTGTCTGCAACATCCTTCCTTACTGTTCTTCCTGTTACAAGGTCCTGCTGAGTTCTCCAGCCCTGCCCTAACCTACAAAGAAACCTGTAGGAGCACATACTTAAACAGCATCAACAGTACTTGCTATTTCTCATCAGGTCTTTTATTATTTAGCCTTGCAAAATCTCTTCTTATCATTGCCACATACTTGAGGCAAAGTGAAATGTCAGCTACAAAGCAAACACAGTGACAAGCCAAACTATGGGTTGAGTTAAGAAGAATGTGGTCTAGCTGATTTTCCCTCTTGAAATATTCAGTTATATGCAAATTAAATATTACATACAAACATGTATTGATATAAATATACACATAATAAGCTTAAGAAGCACAGGGGTTTTTTTCAACAATTAGCAACTAAGTGCAATGTATTTCAGGTAAAGTCAGTAGAGTACATGAAAGCTAAGTGTAATAGTAATTAAATTTGGTAATATAAAGTGCCAGGTCCTCATACATTTTCTTCATCTAACTTCCACTGCTTTCAGTGGGTTTTAGGTGTATTTGTCTTCTCCTAAAGCAAGCAACACAGTATAGGGATCTGAAAGAGTAACTTGTTTAATCAAAATAACATAAAATACTGGTTTGTATCAAATACAGCCTCACTGAGAAAACAATCAAGTACACAGTTAAGTAATTTCCTACCTAAGCTAGCATTTAATTGTGCCATTCGTTTTAATGGGGTTTAGATGTGTGACTAAAGAATAGTACATGCTTGAAAAATGCTTTTCTGAGTTACACTGAAAGCAAATATAATTTAATGGGTTTCTTTGAGATAAGCTGTTGTAGATCCATTTCACTTTTTTTTAGTTCAAGAGATGAAATCAAGTGTGTAATTTTCTTATTAACTGCAGTGATATATTGAAATATTTAGGAGAAAAGTTATCTGAATATCTCAAAACAATTGACAGATCAAAATTTGGTCTTACATTTTGTTAATAATCATAAAACTCTCAAAGTACTGGTAGATAGTCATAAAATAAATTAATAAAATAAAATGAATAAATAAAGTGGTATGTGATAGTATTTGATGACATAGCAAATTGCAGCTAATACCAAATCTCTTTGTTGTTTTGAATCTTCACAGAAAGAAGGGTGAGGGGGAAGAAATCAAGACTTCAATTAAAAAAAAAAATCAGTTTTTATTGGACCTTTTCCTTTTTCTTCTTATAGATTTTTCTTACTATTGCTACCAAGAATGGTGACAACATGTGCTGGTTTTGGCTGGGACAGAGTTAATTTTCTTCACAATAGCTAGTATGGGGCTATGTTTTGGATTTGTGCTGGAAACGGTGCTCATAACACAGGGATGTTCTCATTACTGCTGAGCAGTGCTGGCACGGATCCAAGGCCTTTTCTGCTCCTCACCCCACCCCACCAGTGAGTAGGCTGGGGGGGGGGGCACAAGAAGCTGACTGGGGGCGCAGCCGGGACAGCTGACCCCAGCTGGCCAAAGCGATATTCCAGATCATATGACATCATGCTCAGCAATAAACTGGGGGGAAGGTTGGCTGCTGCTCAGGAATTGGCTGGGCATTAGTCATTTGGCAGTGAGCAGTTGTTTTAATTTGCATCACTTGTCTTGCTTGGGTTTTATTTTTCTATCTTTGTTATTTTCTTTTTCATTACTTCTTCTTCTTCTTTTTCTTCTTCTTCTTATCTTCATCATCATCATCATCAATTTCAATTATTAAACTATCTTTACCTCAACCCATGAGTTTTCTCACTTTTACACTTCTGATTCTCTGCCCCAATCCTGCTGGGGGGGAGTGAGTGAGTGGCTGTGTTGTGTTTAGTTGCCACCTGGGGTTAAACCACAACACAACACCAAGAATGTTAAAGAAGGGAGTGTATTATATAGAAAAGAAATAGGAAAGACCGTTTTTAAAACAAGAATCCATAACCAAAGTAAACTTCTCACTAAGGAGGTACTAAAGTGGCAGAAGGGATCAAGAGATCTTTTTGCTTTTTAATTCTGAAAGTATTTCCTGCTCTTTATTGTTGCTGTTTTAACAGATATGTAAGGCCCCAAACATAACCTAGGGGAAAAAAAAAGAAATACAGGAATTAAAAGTCTGCCTTAGTTAACTTTCTTCTCCGATAGCTGATATAGCTGAACCGTGAAGCCAGCTAAATATTTTATACCATACGACAAATACGGAGTGGAAAAGAAATCCACAGTAGTCCAACAAAGGGGATCTTAACAACTGTGCAATTGAAAGTAAGAGGGAAACTTCAAATCTTGAGAAAAATAGAGAGCGTTGAATACAAATTCCTTCTTGTAGATGTTTCTGGCATGCACACAACAGAAAGACTTGAAATAAAAATAAATAAATAAAGCAAGCAAACACTCATTTTCAAATAAAACCACAGTGGGGAAGTAATTACATTAAATAGTAACTGTGGGTTCCAAACAAAGATATATAGAATTAATCACATCATTTCCTGTGCAATTGATATGGATTGCAGGCAGCAATCAGACAGAGCTGAAGAAGTGAATCACTGGCAATGCTTCATAGAGCAGATTGTATCCTCCCACGGGCCAATTGCTAGAAGAGAGTTTAATCACATATTAGAGAAGCTCAAATATTCCTTCAGCTTGAAGACAGCATTGTGGCCTTGAGCATCATAGTCCACCCAATGAATTCATAGACACACTTTCTTTCTCTATGGTTAAATGGAAGGCAAGTTGCATGTCATGCCACCATGAGATCAGAGAACGGGAAGCAATATTCTTAGAGAAGAACAAAGATCTTTCTACTACTGAAGAAAAGCTGTCTTTGAATTACAAGTATGAACTCTGAAGATTTTATCTGGTAGTTTATGAAAAGTGGTAAGAATCCGAGACCTATCATTTAGTCATAAATTTTACATTGCTTAGAAGCTGATAATGAGCAGTGGAATCTTTTTGACAACCACCCAAATCCATGTGAAACTGGCAAAAGTCCATGGTGTTGTTACTCCTTCTGTTTTAGCAGATTTTCTGGTGTACTAATCACCATTATTGACACTAATGGATTGTTTTGTTTAAGATATATATGAATAAATGGGCATGGAAAGGGATGGGAAGTTTATTCTAGTTGAAGCAAGAAGGACATTTCTCATATATATTTAGCATGCAGTGGAGCCCTGGATAATCAGATTCAGAATCCAGGTAGGTATCTAGTGTACATATGCCTCAGAGCATCTCACTGTAGCAGCAATAACCAAGCTAGCGAATTTAAAAATAGCCTAATAATGTATGCATAAGCTATAGTTACCGCAGTAACTTCTTGTAGATGAACCTAATTTCTTTATATCTGCAGAATGTCTTTCTCAATTAAACATACAGTACACCAAAAAAAGTTAAATCTTATTTCTTTGTAAAAATCTAGATCTATAAATTTGTGAAACCTGTTTAGTTCTTATCAGCCTTTTCATTCTTCCCCTATAACCCAACCCTTAAGTACAAATTAGCAAAGCTTGTTTGCGCATAAAAAAGCTGAAAAACTGTTTTGTGCATTTGTGTCATATTCCAACTTCTGTGGTATTTGAGTCATCGCAGATTCTTTTGGCTACCATTGTTTAGTACAGAAGTGCTTCACATGTCTTACAACCTGTAATGTAAATTAATTGTTCTGTGAAGTACACAAAATTTAAATCAGTAATTTTATATCATATATCCACATGCTTTTAATATTGAATAAGTAAGGAAGATATTGGAGTTCTGGTACAGGAGTCTAAGAATTTCAAGGTAGCTTATATATACATAATTTTTTTTGATAAAACATAGAAGTTGAAACTAGACCCTCTCTTTAGTAAATTACTTCCCCTTTCTCACATATTCTGACCAATTTATATTCACCAATATTTCTAAGACAACATCCTTTACTCTGAGGCCTGTTCAAATGCAGACAGTGCTACAGATAGCAAATACCATTAAATCCTCCTGGAATGCAGTCAGCCTGTACTATCTAGGTAAGAAATATTTATTTCTTTTATTCTAGTGAGGTTTTAAAATTTTGCTGTGGGAGAGGAGGGAAGAGAAGCCCTGCAGTCCAACAACAAATTTAAAAAGCCACATGTGACTCTGAGGTAAATAATTTCCAACCACGAAAGGAGGTCAACATTGGAAGGAGAGCTGGAAGGGTTGTGTTCTGGATGATAGTGATTAAGTACCTTACCCTGAAATATCATACAGTGTGGGCAACCCAAGAGTCTGCACTGTAAGATTACTGACTGCTTCATAAGGATTCATTTTATAAACAGAATAACATCACTGTTCCCTGGCAATTATCACCTACAATCTGTTGCCTACTACAAAATATAAGTTAAGCATGCTTCTCACCTGCTTGATTTTCCCCAAGTGGAGGCTGACTTTTTATTTATCAACTTTGCCAAAACAGTAGAGGTTAGTCAAAGCAAATGGAGATAATCAGTTTTTTGATCAGTGAGGGCTCAGTTTGAGACATCTGAAAGGATTCAAAGTCTTTAAAAAAATTTAGTTTTAGATCTCTTAAATTTATTATCTTTCTTCCTCCTGTCACAGATGGATTGTGAAAATCCCTTATTATGAAAATATTTCTTAATAAATTTTGAAATTAATAACCCACAGAAATGCAAATCTGTTTGTTTATATTCTGTGATTCATTTACTCCAATTTATTGAAAATAAATTTTTAAAATGCATTAACTAAAGGAGTATAAGACAACAACAAGACATTAGCAGTGCGTCTTTTAATTTTAATGTAATTTTACAACTGGAACTAATCATAAAAATCAGTAGAAATGTACAGTTATAAATAAAAATAATTGATCTCTGTGTTTTATTGAATTTTCAGTGAGGCAGGTTAGAAAGCTCATTTGAATTCATTTTTAGAACTTAAAAAAATCTAACTAGCAAAAATTAAATGAAATATTACTGAAAGGTTGGCCACATATTCTAAAGGATAGTGACAACAAACAGAAATTCAGATCCATTTAGTAATACAGGACTGAGGGAACTAATCAATATCTACTTCTTTCTGGCCAATATTTTGTGATAACAATACACAAGTATTATATTAACTTTTTACATTTTTGTGAGTTTTTGTTAAACTTAAGTGGAACATTGACACAACTTGTCATTTTTCAGTAAAGTGATTTATTTCATTTATCTTTCCTATCTTATTTATCTTGTTCACAGTGGTACCTGTACTAGTATTGACCTGTGATGAGATGTCCACTCAGGTTATAGCTACAGCTACACTGTCATGAACACATATATTTCAGTCAGATCTGCAATTTTTGTTTCAACAGAATGGCACCTTGGCAGTGAGTATTGCATTATTGTTAAAATAATTGCAGAAAACCCACACCACACCCGCCTCTTTTTGCAGACTGAAAAGAGAAGAGGGGGAAGAGAGCAAGGGAGAGGAGGACCTTATTAATACAACTGACAGCTGTGCTACTTCCTTCTGGTTCTTGCTCTTGCAGGTAAGTAAAACAGGGCAAGAGTGTTGTATACAGGATCTTCATGCACAAGCACATCACACACAATGTGGATGCTCTTTCCAACACCACTCTGTCAGGCTTGCTTGTTTTCTCGTGCTGAGCCATCAGCACACTTCTGTATTTTCACAGCTAAGAATCTAAGAGATGGGGGAATCCAACAATCTTATGACTGCTAACACATCTAATCTTGCAAAGGAGTAAGGAAGACAACATAGGCAAACCACAGAAAAACAGTATTCAGCTTCGAAACAAGGACACTGATTCTTTTGGTAGTCTTCATCTTCTTTTTTTGCAAAAGTGCATAAGTAAACTATGTAGTGTCAGAGTGAATTTTTAACTTCATGTATCTAAGACATTTAGAAGGAACAAGCTTAGCAAAAATTTGTCAAAATAGACACTTATTCTATCAAAACTTCAGAAAAAAATGTAGTAAGGTAATCTGAAAACTGATTTGGGCATATTTCTAAATAGCCAAGCAGTTTCTTATTTGTCTTTTTTTTTCCCCTCTAACATGCCAATTAAAGTTACACTTGATGACTGATGTTTCTCATAAGTCTGTCTGTAAGGATTACCAGGACATTTACTTACAAAAAGGATATAGGAAGAAAAAAGATTTCTTGTAAAGTATATAATTCAGAACAACAAAGATGAGTACAATCAAACCAGAATATTTTCTTTTTTAAGTCTGGCCAGTATGTAGCAATAGAAATCGTTCAAGAATTATTGATAGAAGTCAATTGGAAGATTCAGCGTCGACCTGGAAGCTGTAACAATGCATTGCCTGGCTTAAATCTGGGAAGCATGAGGCTATGGACTGACATCATGGGGATGAATTGCTGATATGTTACAACACTCAGAAGAATTATGTTCTTTCCACTTACATTTAGTGCTAGATGAAAAGGTCACAACCATTGATGACAGTGTCCATAAACTATGAATTATAGTCCAAAGTTTTCCTGTTAATTCTTTCCAGCATCTGTGGGATGGTTGTTCTCTGCACAGCTGCAGGTAGCTTTATATATATCTTTGCCATAAAATGTCAGGAGATACATGATCAGTTTGATCAGAGTCATGGGTTGATGGCACTCTGCCAATACAAATCAGACATAAATGCCTCTCTGCTGGCTGGTTTATGTCCTAAAAGCTGCTCAGGCTACCTGGAGAAAACCAAAACATTTGGTTTCTAGTGTAGAAGTGCTTTGTACAAAACATGATTGCTTCCTGGGTTAAAAGTAAGGATTCCTACTTCAACATAACAAATTAATAGTTTAGTAAATGATTTTGCTCCTCTTAGAAGGTCTTTCTATATGGAACCTTATTGTCTGTACACCACGGGGGCAGAACTGTTTTTTTAGCTCTCACCAAGGGTTTGCAACTTGGTTCAACTTTGGAGTTTCAGACAATTTTTTCTTAGTCCCTTTGCACATATTTTTGCCTTTGGTCCAGATGCTTAGTGAATATAAACAGATATAATTCAATCCCAGATAATAAAGCTATGCTGATTTACATCAGCTAAATGTCTGTCACATAGGTTTAACAAGTGACTTATGAAATATTCCAAAACCCCACAGGGTGGAATATTCAAACATGTGATCCCAAATATGTGCCTTCAGAAGCTACTGCCTGGCCACT
Organism: Egretta garzetta; assembly: GCF_000687185.1. Classification (NCBI taxonomy): domain Eukaryota; kingdom Metazoa; phylum Chordata; class Aves; order Pelecaniformes; family Ardeidae; genus Egretta; species Egretta garzetta. The sequence continues at coordinate 4,346,433 of NW_009259102.1, read as the reverse complement.
GAGAGGCAATAGTAGACCGTGTGTTCACTTATAGTCTCTTTATGCTGTGAAGTTAAGTGCGATAATTTGATGGAGATCCAAGGTGTTCCCTGCAATCGTGGTCCCTAACAATGTTGTCTCTTCCTGCACCACAGCTAAAGGAGGGTGATTTTTTTCAAGCAGGTAGTTAATTATTTCTGTTCACATGAACAAACTTTACAGGTGTAAACTCATGCATAAAAGGGGATTAGAGTCAGACCACTGAAGCAATTACTACCCACTGTCCACCTCTCCCTTCTCTAAGCAGTCTTTGCTCTGAAGCAGGGACAGATGGACCATGCAGGAGGTTGATGTCCAGTTCCCAGCATTTCGTGCATGATATGTTAAGGTGAAACCAGAACTGGCATCAGATTTAATGATAAAACACGTTGATTTGTGCCATCCAAATTGAGTACTCCCTCAATTTTATATTAACACTCCATCTCCCTTTTCCATAAGAGGTCCTTGAGATCCATAGAGCTATCATGGATCTCCCTGGGAGTTGGTTTGTCCAGCACCCAGAGACAGGGTGATGGGTTTCCTCTTCTGTTAGCTGTGTGAGCTGGCTGGAAACAAATGACTTATGTTTCCAAGCTGTTAAGACATGAAATAATCTGATAAATAGCTCTGTACAAGAGTACTTTTCACCTGATATATACTTTTATAAAGAATAACATTTACCTTGTTAGAAGAATTAGAGAGCTTTCAAAAGATCAGTAATATGAGTCTGAATTCTGAACTGTCATTTTTATTTGCATGGGATGTCATCAAGTTTTATACTCAGTTCCTGAAGAAGTTAGTGTCCTAGTTTCGGCTGGGATAGAGTTAATTTTCTTCCTAGCAGCTGAGTTTTGGATTTAGTATGAGAAGAATGCTGATAACACACTGATGTTTTAGTTGTTGCTGAACAGTGTTCAGACTGGCCAAGGAATTCTCAGCTTCCCATCCTCTGCCAGGTGCACAAGAAGCTGGAAGGGGGCACAGCTGGGACAGTTGACCCCAACTGATCCAAGGGATATTCCATAACATATGACATCATACTCAGCTTATAAACTGGGGGATGAAGAAGAAGGGGGAGGGACGTTGAGAGTGATGGCGTTTGTCTTTCCGAGTCACCGTTACGCGTGATGGAGCCCTGCTTTCCTGGGGATGGCTGAGCACCTGCCTGCCAGTGGGAAGCAGGGAGTGAATTCCTTTTTCTGCTTTGCTTGTGTGCACGGCTTTTGCTTTACCTATTTAACTGTCTTTATCTCAACCCACGATTCTTACTTTTACCCTTCCAGTTCTCTCCCCCATCCTGCTGGGGGGGGGGACTGAGACAGCAGCTGGGTGGTTCTTAGTTGGTGGCTGGGGTTAAACCACAACAGTTAGCAATACTATTCTGTATCATTTCACATCCACAAGTTTCTCATTTTATAAAGTTGGGTGAGTATTATGATTCTTGTTTTCCAGAAGGGTAAATTTAGCTACTCAGAATCTACAAATTTCAGTTATTTATGTTTTAAAGAAATATATTAGCAATGATATTCAAAAGTGAAACTAGTGAGAATCCATGTAGAATTATAGCACAGTGGAGGATTTCAAAATAATACGTGAGACTGCTTCAAGAATTCTTAAATTTGGTGAGCCGTTTTATTCAAATACAGTAGGTGCAGAATGATCCTGATATAGAAGGCAGGGCGTATAAATACAACATTACTCATAGGTCAAAAGAGAAATAAGGCTGACCAAAAGCCTGAAAGAAGTCTTTTAGTATTGATTTATTTAAATGAAGTTCTCTAGTAGACACCGTTCTTGGACTGTTATTTGTCAATTTGTTCTTGATGATCACTCCTATCCCATGCCCAGTGTCACAGGGTTATCCGAGGGTTTCTTTTTGAACATAAATGAACCAGCTGTCATTTAGACCCCTGCAACTTTAACCTCTCAGTTGATATAAAGGGCTTTTTAAAGTAAGCAGATTATTCTATGCCTACATTAACCAGAAACCCTGTACAGTTACTGAATAATATCTCATCTGAAGACTCCACAGTACACTCTGTTCTGCACTTGGAAGACAAGTTGTTATTTTCAGGCAGGACGTACAGACATGTTAAAATTTACATTTCTTTAGCTGACATGGAAATAAAAAACAATCTGTAGCAAATGCTCCCTGTAAGAGTCATGCAAATTCATAGAATCATAGAATCGTTTAGGTTGGAAAAGACCTTTAAGATCATCAAGTCCAACCATTAACCTAACCCTGCTATCCCACCACTAAACCATGTCCCTAAGCACCACAACTGCCCGTCTTTTAAAAACCTCCAGGGATGGGGACTCGACCACTTCCCTGGGCAGCCCATTCTAATGCTTGGCAAAACTTTTGGTGAAGAAATTTTTCCTAATGTCTAACCTAAACCTGCCCTGGTGCAACTTCAGACCATTTCCTCTCATCCTATTGCTTGTTACCTGGGAGAAGAGACCACCACCCACCTCACTACAACCTCCTTTCAGGTTGTTGTACAGAGTGAAAAGATTTCCCCTCAGTCTCCTTTTCTCCAGGCTAAACAACTCCAGTTCCCTCAGCTGCTCCTCATAAGACTTGTGCTCCAGACCCTTTGTTGCTTTCACCAGCTTCCTTGCTCTCCTCTGGAAACATTCCAACAACACAATGTCTTTCCTGTAGTGAGGGGCCCAAAACTAAACACAGTGTTCGAGGTGTGGCCTCATCAGTGCTGAGTAAAGGGGAATGATCACTTCCTTGCTCCTGCTGGCCACACTATTCCTGATGCAAGCCTTCCTGGCCACCTGGGCACACTTCTGGCTTATATTCAGCTGACTATCAACCAGTACCCCCAGGTCCTTTTCTGCCAGGCACCTTTCCGGATACTCATCCCCAGGCCTCTAGCATTGCGTGGGGTTGTTGTGACCCAAGTGCAGGACATGGCACTTGGCCTTGTTAAATCTCATACAGTTGGCCTTGGCCCAGCAATCCAGCCTTTCTAGATCCCTCTGCAGATCCCTCCTCCCCTCAAGCAGATCAACATGTGCACCTAATTTGGTGTCATCTGTAAACTTACTGAGGGTGCACTCAATCCCCTCGTCCAGGTCATTGATAAAGATATTAAACAAGACTGGGCCCAGCACCAAGCTCAGGGGGTACTGTTTCTAACTGGACACCAAT
>NW_009259102.1:4328158-4342967 GCF_000687185.1 Egretta garzetta | reverse complement strand
GCTCTATGACCTTCCCTGGTACCAAGGTCAGGCTGACAGGCATGTAGTTCCCCAGATCCTCCTTCTGACCCTTCTTGTAGATGGGTATCACATTTTCCAACCCAGTCATCCTGGACCTCCCCTGCTAGCCAGGAGTGCTGATAAATGACGGAGAATGGCTTGGCAAGCTCCTCTGCCAGCTCCTTCAGCCCTCTTGGGTGGATCCCATCTGGACCCATAGACTTGTGGGTGTTCAGGTGGCATAGCAGGTTGTAAACTGCTTCCTCCTGGATTATCGGGAGTTTATTCTGTTCTCCATTCCTGTCTCCCAGCTTGGGGTGCTGAGTATCTTGGGGATAAATGGTTGGGCTATTAAAGACTGAGGCAAAGAAGGCATTAAGTACCTCAGCCTTTTCCTCATCCTTATGCATTCCTCTGCATGTTTTCCTCCACATCCAATAGAGGATGGAGATTCTCCCTGGCTGTCCTGGTTTCGGCTGGGACAGAGTTAATTTTCTTCATAGTAGCTAGCATAGTGCTGTGTTTTGGATTTAGTACCAGAAGAATGTTGATAACCCACTGATGTTTTTAGTTGTTGCCAAGTAGTGCTCAGACTACTCAAGGACTTTTTGAGCTTCTCCTGCTCGGCCAGGTGCATCACTTGTTTTGTATATTCTGTATATTCTCTTACCATTATTATTATTATTATTATTATTATTATTATTATTATTATCATCTCTTATTAAACTGTCTCTATCTCAACCCATGGGTCTTACTTTTTTTTCTTTTCTCCGATTCTCTGCCACATACCACTGAGGGAGGGGGGGGAGTGAGCGAGCGGCTGCATGGTGCTTAGTTGCCAGCTGGGTTAAACCATGACACTGGCTCTCTTTTTGCCTTTAATATATTTGTAAAAACATTTTTTATTATCACTTACAACAGTGGTCAGGTTGAGTTTAAGCTGGGCTTTTGCCTTTCTAATTACCTCTCTGCATGACCTGATGACATCCCTCTACTCTTCTTGAGTTGCCTGTCTCTTCTTCCAAAGCTGGTAAACCCTGCTTTTCTTCCTGAGTCCCAGAAAAATCTCCCTGTTCAGCTAGGTCAGTCGTCTTCCCTGTAGGTTCATCTTATGGCACATGGGGACAGCCTGCTCCTGCGCCTTTAAGACTTCCTTCTCAAAGAATGTCCAGCCTTCCTGGGCCCCTTTGCCCTTCAGCACTGGCTCCCAAGGAGCTCTATCAACCAGTGTCCTGAACAGGCCAAAGTCTGCGCTCTGAAAGTCCGTGGTGGTTGTTTTGCTGATTCCCTTCCTTACTTCACCAAGAATCAAAAACTCTATCATTCCATGGTCGCTAAGGCCAAGACAGCCTCCGACCACTACCTCTCCCATCAGTCCTTCTCTGTTAGTGAACAGGAGGTCAAGCAGGGCACCTCCCCTGGTAGGCTCAATTACCAGCTGTGTCAGGAAGTTATCTTCCACATGTTCCAGGAACCTCCTAGACTGTTTTCTCTCTGCTGTGTTGTATTTCCAGCAGAGAACAAGAGCTCGTGATTGAGAGACTTGTGCCAGCCGCTTGTAGAATGTTTCACCCACCTCCTCATCCTGGTTGGATGGTCTATAACAGACTCCCAGAAGATATCTGCTTTGTTGGTTTTCCCCCTCATCCTCGCCCGTAAGCACTCAGCCTCATCATCACAATTGTTGAGCTCTGTGCAACTGAAACAATCTCTAACATAAAGAGCCACCCCACCTCCTCTCCTTCCTTGCCTATCCCTTCTGAAGAGCTTATAGCCATCCATTGCAGCATTCCAGTCATGAGAGACATCCCACCACATTTCTGTGATGGTGACTAAGTCGTAGCTATCCTGCTGCACAATGGCTTCCATTTCCTCCTGTTTGTTGCCCATGCTGCATGCATTGGTGTAGATGCACTTGAGCTGGGCTATCAATTTCACACACAACATTGGCATGTCATCACTATGCTCCTCTCTAGCGAGCCTGATTATATCCCCTTCCCCCTTCAAATCTAGTTTAAAGCCCTGTCAATGAGCCCTGCCAGCTCTTGAGCAAGGATCCTTTTCCCCCTTTGAGAAAGCTGAGTTCCATCTGTTGTCAGCAGGCCTGGTGCTGTGTAAGCCTCCCCATGATCAAAAACCCCAGAATTCCTCCAATGGCACCAGCCTCTGAGCCACCTGTTAATCAGTATTGTCTTCCTGTTCCTTTCAGTATTCTTCCCTGCCACTAATGGGATTGAGGAGAACACTACCCGCACTCCTGATCCTTCAACCAATCTTCCCAGTGCCCTGAAGTCCCTTTTGATAAATTTTGGACTTCTCTCTGCAACCTCATCACTGCCAACCTGCACAAGCAATAGCAGGTGATAATCAGAGGGCCGTACCAGGCCAGGGAGTTTCCTAGTAATGTCCCTAACCTGGGCCGCAGGGAGGCAGTAGTCCTGGCTATATATTCTGTGACTGAAGCCACAACCACTCAGCCTCACTTCTACAAGCACATAAAGTCTTTTGATTACCACTTCTCAGGCCTGTCAATTTTTACTACATTCATAGTTCTGGTTGCAAAATAAGCATCACTGCTACTGAATATCTATGTATTTATCAATCAGGGAGCCAGAAATTATTAACAACGCACTTGGTGGTCATGGTTACACATTATTAATCATCACTGCATATACAAAGCTGCCTTTAGCAGTGATATCCTAAATCAACTGTATCTATGCAGTTCCATGGAGCTGGTGCCATGTGGTCAGGGCTCATGGCTGTGACCTTGGTGGCCTCAGAGATTGAGGTGATCAGGCTTGAGAGCTCTTGACAAGAGAAGTCCAAACACACATGGGTTTGTTCTTCTTTTTTCACTTTTCCCACCTTATACTCTTGTGTTACTTGCACCGCCTTCCAGAAAGGGGGATCTGGTTTGTTCCTGACCTGCTCTACCTTGGTTTTGCTTCTTCCTTCTCGTTTGCTCAAAGTATGTACTGACTGTTTGCAGTTACTTGTGCTCACTTTGCTCTGTTTTTTTCCTCGTGTAAAGTTTGTTACTTGAACTGCTTCTTAACGCTGCTTAAGTGCAACTTTACAAGGCTTTGTTTACCCCCTTGGTAGTAACATTGCTCTCATAAGTAAATACGTGGTGTTTATACATGTTGTTTGATGATGCTATCAAAGCATTACATATTACTGTTGATTACACTATTTTAGCACACACACACTTGGTTTCAGAGTAACTTAATATTGATTATATTGACAATATTGAGAATTGTACTTACACTTTCTGAGTTTTACAAACCATTGTTTTGGTTGCCACATGAAATGACATAAAATCTTGTTGTTTGGATTACTGAAAGGAATAATATTTGGATGCATGATTGCCATCTCCATTTCAGCATACATTGTCTTTTAGTTTTCTTTTTTGGGTGCTGAACAATAAAGATGTTCTAGCTACAGAAACTACATTCCAGACAGTCAGACATTCCTATTATCTTCCTCCTGTAATTTTTTTATTTCCACAGATTTATCTTGTCTGGAGTAGAGATGCAGAAATGTAGTGTAGCAGGTATTATTACGCCCTCCCCCCCAATTCACTTTTGCAAAGATAATCCTACATGTTGACCCCTTTTGCCCCTGAAGAACTGCTTGGCACAGTTACAGAGATTTTAAAGACATTCATCTATTCCTCCAGAGTTCCTTTAAGGTTGTTACTGTTGGCTGTGGAAAAGAGTTTGGAATGAAAATGGGTTCTTAATGAACCCCATCCAGTTGTGCCTGAATTCTCATGGTCAGTATCAACAATGAGTCTTACAATTGCAGTGAATGCTTGATTCCCAAGCAATCACCTCTTGCTTACCACTGGAGAAACTAATACATCCCCTTAGACCACTGCTTGCTTTTGTCTTCTTGCATCACTCTTTTATTCATTTTTTCTGTGCACTTGTCAGAAAAAAAACCAAACAAAAAAGTCTATTCATTGGTCATTGTACTGGGTCAAGTTGCATAGTGCTGTGCTTTCTATTGGTATGTAGAAAGGGCTTGATAACACACCAATGTTTTGGCTACTGCTGAGCAGTGCTCAAACAGCATCAAGGCTCTGTCTCCAACATTCACCACCACCACCATCACCAGTGGGTTGAAAGGGGGCATGACCTTGGGAGGGGACGTAGCCAAGACACCTGACCCAAACCAAACAAATGGATATTCCATACCATATGACGTCAGCTCAGATATAAAAACTAAGGGAAAAGGAAGAGGAGGGGGGGGCATTCATCTTTTATGATGTTTTGTCTTCCAGAGCAACAACTATGTATACTGAAGCCCTACTTCCCAGGAAGTGGCTGGACATTGCCTGTTAATGGGAAGTAGAGAATAAAAAATTGTTTTTTCCTTTTGCTACTGCGCACAGCCTTTTCTTTTTCTTTATTAAAATGCCTATCTTGACCTATGAGTTTGGGGTTTTTTTTTTTCCATCTCATTCTCTCCCCACCTGCTCTGCTGAAGAGGGGAGCGATAGAGCAGCTTGGTGGCACGTGGCATCCAGCCAAGGCCAAACCACCACAATCATCAATCACACAAGACTTTGCTGCATTGTGTTGCAGGACCCATACATTGACCTAACCAATAAAGCTTACTCTGAAAACATATTATAAATAATAACTATGAGGAAGATAACAGAATGGAAATATATCAAGAAGGTGTTCTGTAGGGCTTGGTTAGAATTAAGAAAATAATTGGGAGTTCAAGTCTCTGTTTTGTCTCAAATTACCTTTGCAATATTGGATGAACTGAATTTTGTTGGTAGGGAGTAGAGGAGTGCATTCAGGTGATTTAAAGAAATGTCCAGTAGTCTTGAAAACACACAAATAAAGTCCAAATACAAAAAAGGACAAACAAAGAGGATTAGAAACTTTATTTCACAGGGGAGAAGATGACAAAATGGAGATGAGAGAATGGATTGCTGCAGTGCAAACCAAGTAAGATATAATTCTTTATGTCCAGATGCATAGAAGCACAGGAGCAATAGCTGTGCAATCTTGCAGAGAGAAATAACTGGAGGAGTGACCAGTTCAGCCAATACAGCAAGTGCTCCTATGGCCATTGCTGGTTAGATGCTTGAGTACAAGTTTGAGGTTTCTTAGGGATTCACTATAGGCTCAAACATGGAGATAACTTCGGTGACAGTAATTAAATGTCTTCAGTCCATTTTATTGTTTGCTCATTAGCTTCTCCTTCAGTACAGCTCCTATTCTTTATTTCTGGCAATAAATAAATGAATGATGTCTGTAAATCAGAAAATAAAAAAAACAACTCCCTACTTAAGGACTCAAAGACAATTATCAAAATGGGAAATGTAGGATTATGATTTCACATGAGGCTTATTCTTATTCTGAAATATGAAGTGAGTCTGGATTCACTGACAGTGTCAGCATAATCAATAAATAACATTTTATAGTGATACAAAACCTTTCACACAGAAGCATAAGAATTCACGTAAGAATTGTGAGGATCGAGCTGTATAGAACCATGCCAGAAGTATTCTTCATGTCTGCTGACTGCTCACAGAGATACATATCAGCCAGGAAAAGATTATTTCTCCTTCAGAAACATGGTAAGATTTAAAAAAAAATTAAAGCTAGATATTCTGCTTCTCTCTCTCTCACACACACTCACTCAGAAGGGTGGAGACCATCCAATCTAAATGATCATGGAAACAGTGCCACACAAAAAAACATTTGGTGATATTTGCAGGAAATGGCTGTGACATTTTCAACTTGTTAAAAAGCAATGAAACAAGAAAATATATTGCCAAACTGGGAGAAAATGAGCCTTTGAAGAACTGAACTTCTAAAACCTAATATAAACTCTCTATATTTTTCTGTGACAATATGCTAGAAAGTTAAAGCAATCTCTTTTAGGCTCTCCCAAACAAGGTGTGTGTTATCAGAAATTTACTGAGCTGAAGATCAAGAAAGAGCTATAACTCATCCAGTCTTCCACCCCACATTTCAGACACTTTCAGTTTCCCTCAATTACCACTGCATTGACTCCATCATGTTTTTGACCAAAGTGGAATTTCTGTAAGGGTGCCAGCTTAATCTGAAGTTAGCAGAAAAGGAAAAAATTCAACTTTTCCTTTGATATTTTGTTTCCAGGTTTAATCACCCTTACATTTAAAAAGGTATTCTTCCATTCTAATTTGAACTTGTTCAATGTTACCTTTAAACCATTGCTTCTCTGCTTGATCAAAGGACCCTTGCAAGCCCTATATGTTCTTCTTATAAGAACAGTTATCCCTTGTTATCAATTACCAACAAGTTTCATTCTAATATTCTTAACATATATTTATATATCAGTCCTTGAAGATATTGGGAGCCTTCAGGTCTTTTACATCCCTCCTCTTCCTCAGCTTCTTTTAACATTCAGCTACCTGGCTCAGACAAAATGCCTTACTTGTAGGCGAGGTCCATTCCTTAACTGTACTCAGTATTCTTTTCTTTTTATCACAGCAGTTCATGGGGAGAACCTGCTGTGCTGCATATTAAGTAGACCTTTGGACTGTTTTAAGAATCACTGTTTTCTGCATATTGTCTCCACTTCTATGCATATAGCATAGTGAACACTCAAACAAACAAAAAATTGCGCATATGCTAATATATTTTTTTTCACTAACACTGCCTATTGAGCAAGCTTTCACCTTCTATTTGAATATCAGATATTTCTTGTTTACAATCTTTGTGCCATAATATTTTTTATTATTATTTTTGCAATGTTGTATTATCTTCTAAGTCACTGATGAAAATTGTTCAGGTATGGTATCAACTCCTACAGAAACACAGAGCTGATCACCACCAGTCCTTGTTGATTTCCCCTATGATACCTACCTGCCCTTCATAGTGTGCAAAAGGCTTGCTTTACAGTCTGTCACTGCACTGGGTTATTAGCTTCATGTCAGTGAAGTATGTATTGAGGTATTGTTATCCACATATCTGAAAAAGAACTTGATGCAGGAAAAAGCCTTAAGAAATATCTAATAACGCGGTTGCAGCAGCATTTTGAAAAGCGAAATCCTAAAAGCAAGGATAATAAAAATCTTTCAAAAGCAGGGGAAAAAAAATCAGCAAACAAAACAAGCTTAATGGAGATATTTCACATGCTTTTGAAAGATGCCTCTTCATAGTGTATTCATTATAGCTGGGAAACATTTAGTGAATTTCACTATTCCAATTAACTCTTTCAGGGACATTCCAAATCTGGACTGAAAATGATGCAATTTGTATCTTGCAGCATGAGAGCCTGCAAAGGCATATTGGAAATCAGACACTTCTTTCCTCATCCCACATGAAGTTAATTACAGTTTCCAATGTAACACACATTCTTTTGATGAATATTCTTAAGTTTTATGCATTTTTCAAACATTCCTGGCAAATGCATTGAATATTCCTCACTCCTTGTCATTTTCCTCTTTCTCTAAATAACCTGGCAGAACATTATTTGGACTTTAAATTACCTTTGAAGAGCTAAATTTGCAACCTCACCCCCTAGCCGTGTGTCAGATTCCTCAGTACCGTAACCATGGAGAATTTCTGAGCTGTCTAATGAAGCTTTTCTCAACAGGCCAATGCTGTGGTATTGATACCAATGGCAATATTCTTTCCTCTGGTATCAGAGCCTACATATATAAAGTAATGATTTCCAAGTGTTAAAAGAAAGTTATTTTAAGCTGACACCTTTTCTTTCCACTTAGAGCCTTGCTTTCCCATTATTGCCTTTTCATTTGACACAGTTTTGCTGCAAGCATTCTTTTGCAGCTACTGAGCAATTTTCCCAGCAGTCCCTCTGTTACTGCAACCAGAAACCCACATTAGTTTATTATACTCCAGACTCTGGAATCACTTTCATCTTTGTCTTTCATAATTTCTGTAATTTGATCCAAATGCTTTTACTCTTACCTTTTTTTTTTTTTTTTGGTGATAGCTTGATAGATGGGAACTCAGTTGAGTGCCTGACATACAAGGAGCTGTAGATTTCATCCATTCCTTTATGGCTAAGAGTATTATTGTTCTCTACATTAATTGTGCTCCAGTTAAACCACAACTCACACAAATATGGGTTGGAATTCTAGCATGAACATAGTTACAATTTTTGTACACTATGATTAATATCTGGTTTTTTTATTACTATAGCTTAACTTTTTTTCCCCTCAAGATCACTCACTTAAGGACAAGAAATGCTTAAAAATTAAAACAACTCTACAATGAAGAAAGATGTTCACACAATTATATAGTAATGAATATTAATAAAATAACTCAGAAACAGGATGAGCTTAAATAAACCTTTCACATAAAAAGGAACTCAATCCAGTCAGCCATATGATGTCCAAGTTTGTAACAGTGAAATAGGTTTAAAAAACCAAGCTGATTTCTCAAACCAGACATCTGTGACTTGCTACCAGATGAGTCCTGACTGCCACTGAACTGTGACTTAAGCCTGTGTAGTCACCTTTGGATGTTAATGACATAAGTAAAACATCTGTACCTCTCACTGTTGGTTTGGGGTTTGGTTTTTTTTTTCACCTTTACAGCAGAGCTGCAGTCATGTCTGTATCGAAGCAGTCCAGCAACAGAGCCAATATCCACCTCCCAAAAAATGGCCTTGTTTGATACTGGAGGGAGCTCTGTCCAGTCTATATTGTTTGGGGGAACAGTACACTGAGGGGGGATGTTGGGGTCTCGCCCAATTTTCAGTTTCAAAATAACATGAAGTAGTTTTCATTATTTTCCTCCATATATTCTAAGCAATTAATTTCTAAAACTTGGAATACTTTTTAGCATGTCTAGCAAGGCATCTTGGATGACAGTAACTGTGAGGGCCTTTATCACACTCCATTACACAGCTGAGACACTCCATCATTACAGGTTTTGAAACCCCAACCAAGGTGCCTCTCTCTTTGGAGAAGAAATGTTTATAATAGCTATCTCTTTGTCTGGTGCCAAGCTCTGGGAACCCCTGTGAGTCAGAGCTATACTAATACTACTATCACAATTGATATATATATAAATTGATGCAGGAAAAATTGAGCCATTAACATTTAAAACTTGTATCAATGAAATTTTGTACTAAATAAAATTTTGTACTAAAAAGCAAAATCCCATAAGAAAGCTACTGCTGAAAAGCAGTACTCTTGGGGAATTAGCAATAATACAAATACAGTTTTATTTTCCCTATTTCAATACACTTTTACCTTATTGCTTCCTTTCCTCACCCTCCCTGCACCCTATTGTGTTAGGAGAAACCAGAAGGTTCTAAGTTTATCGTCAAGGTAACAATAAACACAGTTTGAATTCCCAGTCCACTTGCATTTTCATCTCTTCTTCCATTCATAAATCATTGTGTGCTTCTACTTGCACCAGGACAGAACTGGTTATGTTTTGCCTTAACTGCCTCGTCCTTCAGCAGATAACAATGAACAAGTACATTCATTCTTTTTCTGTGAAATGAGTCCTGCTCAGGTCAACAGTTAATGTATGTTCATCCTAAAACAATTTAAAACAACTTTTAGGGGTTTGCTTAATGTTTTGGTATTTTTAATTAAGACTAATGTGGAGAAAGTCCATGAAAATATTTCTACAGAACAGGTTTTTATATTTTGTTATATAATATTTTATTGTGTTTTGGGAATAATTATATTGTCACTCAGGGCTCAGGATCACCTGGTTTTAGTAAGAGCCTTAATCAGCAATCGCATAGCCAAGAACTTTGAAACTGAATTCTTAGAAGTTGAAAGTATGAGAAATAGGTACGTTGATGTTAGCATTTTTAGTGAGTTAGTGAGTTATGCAAAAGGTCCAGTTTTACAGAGAGGTTCTACAATGCTGTTGTCCTAGAGAACTTAGACCTCTTTTATCATACAGTGTGTATATAACTTTTTCTAATATTAACAAGAATGTCTTGAAAATGGGGAGAACAACGGAATTATGGGGAGAAAAGGGAATTAAGGGAATTATTGTGGAGGATGTTATCAGGCAAGGTTTCAGACTTACTATGGTGGCTTTTGTGCACATGAGTAGTACACACTCAACTTTAACATGATGCTTTTATGAATAGGGTTTGTCATGTTTGAGAAAGGGGCTGGTACCGTCACCCTATTTCATGGTAGGGGTAATAGTGACAATGGAGATATTAGAGATTTATCTACATTCACTCGGGGACGAGTGACAAAAAAGAAGATCTGTACTAAGGATTAGATGCCTTATTGTATGACTTCACTTGCATAAAACAGTACAAATATTAAGATTTGACAGACTTAACAATGGCTGTTTGCTTCAGGTATACTGACAGCAGCTGAATTGAAACATGTGAAGTCGATGGTTTAACACTGAAGATCACTGGACAAAGTTTGTTTTTTCAACTTCAGCAAAATGTGTAGGTCTTTTGTGAAGTTGCAGTCAATATTTGTCTGTCAGCTTGCCTTTTATAAACACAGACAGATGGTACCAGGATTTTTTTTTATAGGTTTAAGCTATAGCACATTCAGATCCACTGATACTATAATCTGCAGGGGTGGTATTCACATCTTGTTAAAATTGCTGCATTTATGATAGACAGACTGGCAAAATTGCCACTGGTAAGAGAAGTGCAAGCTCTTAATTTTTTATTCTGAGATGATTCAAGGGGACTCTATTCAAAGTGCATTTAAATGGATGTTTTAGTTTACACTGTAACGTCAACAAGAGCAACAGGCAGTATTGATGTTTTGTCACTGTCACTACTTTCTGTCAGGAAGAAGCTTGTTTGCGGTAGCTTCAGAAAAATCAAGACAAAAATTAGCTACCAAAATATTTCACACTTCATATTAATATAACTCTGATCTTTTACATATGACAATCAGGTGTTACAGGGTCTAATTCTTTGCAGCTAGAAGCAAAACGATCTATATAATTGTGGGACAAAATTGTTCAAGATCAATATACCAATGTTTCTATTCAACATAAATGGTGTGATGCATGTGATTGCACTCTCAGTTCTTCTGGACACTCCCCCAATTATTTCACCATGGAACGAAATAAGGCTCTCTGCCTACTAAAACCCAACAACTTCCAAAATAATCTGCTCATTCATTGGGTCTTTCATCACATTTACCTTCTTATAAAAACTGTTCACCTAAATGGCTCACAATTTACATTTGAGAATGTGTTAATCTGGCAACATTCTTCAGATGACATCATCTTATTCTGCTCTCATGTGTTAAAGCATCTTCAGTTTTATTATATGTAGTTTTCTGTGTTCTTTCGTGTTCCTTTCCTTTCTTCTCCCCAAGTAAGATGTGAATCACCTCCTTTCCTCACCTCCTTCTCATCCCACTTCATTCAGTTCTTCTCTGTGTCTGTAACTTCCTAAACCTAGGCCCTTTTTTTCCTTTTGTTTTTAAAATTCACATTTCTCACTTCCCAGTAGTTTCGAAAGAACTACTTGTAAACAATTAGTTTTAATTTGCTAAGCCAACTGCTTCTGTTTCAATGCCAGTCAAATGTAGAATATTGAACTGAATTCACTTCACTTAATCCCCTTCGGGCTATGCTCCCTAGATAGCCTACATCCCCTGGCCAGCAGTGCATCAAGACTCCCAGGTTAGTAAGAATGTTGATTCACAAATAGGAAACTTAGGAAAGTCCTAAGGCTCATGACTAGTTATTAACAATGCTGATGAGACAGAGGTTCTCCATACCTTCTTTGCTTCTGTCTTTATTGGCATACATGGAACTCAGATCATAGGATCAAGTAGCTACAAGCAGCAACTAGTGTTGACCCACCAGTAGTGGAGGCAGGGCGGGTCTGCAGTCTCTTGCAAAGGCTCAACCCACATAAAACCATGGGCCTGGGCAGGCTTCATGCCAGGGTGTTAAGAAAAGAGTTTGACATTGTTGCAAAGCCACCATCTATAATACCTGAAAAGTTGTGGAGATCAGGGGATGTTCCTGATAACTAGAAGAGGGCAAATGTCATGCCCATCTACAAGAAGGGCCCAAAAGAGGTACCAGGAAACTACAAGCCAGTTAGTCTTACTTCAATCCCTGGGAAAGTAATGGAATGAGTCCTCCTAGAAATTATTAAAAACAAAATGAAGCAGGTGACTGGGAAAAGCCACAACGGATTTACCAAGGGATGTTGTAGTTCACCTTGTACAACAAAATAACATCTTTTGTTGACACGGGGGGAGCACTGGTTTTCTGTTTACCTGGATTTCAGCAAAGCATTTGATGCTGTTTCCCACAACCTTCCCTGGACAAACTTGCAAGTTGTAGATTGGATGAGTGGTCTGTGAGATAGGGAGGGGGGAAATCAGAAAAGATCTGGATGATGGAATTGAAAGCACCCTCACCAAGTTTGCCGATGACTCTAAAGTGAGTGATGGGTTAGACATGTTAGAAGGATGAGTCATCTTATGGATAGATCTGGACAAGCTTGAAAAATGGACTAACAAGAACTATATGAAGTTTAACAAAGACAAATGTGAAGTCCCACATCTGCGGTGAAATAGCCAAAGAGCCTAGTACAGGCTCGGAGCTGTGTGGCTGGGGAGCAGCACCTGGGGGGTCCTGAACATGAGTCAGCAGTGCACCACTGCGACAACAAAGGCAAGACAGATGCTGGGCTGCACCCACAGGGATTTTACTAACAGACATAGAGATGTATGCATTCCACTCTACTCAGTGCTTTTGAGGCTGCACCTGAAGTACTGTGTCCAGTTCTGGTCCCAGTAGTTAAAGAAAGATACAAACAGCTTGTGGGTCCAAAGGAGGGTCACAAAGATAATGAAAAGGCTGGAAAAGCTGTCCTATAAGGAAAGGCTGAAGGAGATAGGTCTTTTCTCACCTGAGAAGAGAATGCTTTGGAGAACATCAAACACAGTATTCCAGTAATTAAGGGGCAGCTACAAAGACAACAGAGGCTCTCTCTACACAAGGAGCCATGTGGAGAAGACAAGGGGTAACACAGGTGCACTGGGAGAGGTTTCAGCTCAAAATAAGAAATAATTTTTTTACAGTAAGAACAATCATTCGCTGGAACAACCTCCCCAGTGATGTGGTGGAGTCCCCATAAATGGAGGTTTTCAATATATGTTTGGACAGGGTGCTCAGTAATCTCATCCAAGCTTCATTTCCCACAAAATATTTGACCAGATGACCTTTCAAGATGCCTTCCAACCTGTATTATTCTGTGATTCTATGATTGTATGACTATGGTCTGTTTCCTGAGCTAGAACCTCCAAGTTAACTGCCTAAGGAACACTAATAAATGGGTGCAGCAGAGGCACAGCTGAATTTTAAGAACAGGAATTGGGCAGCATAAAACAATGATGCTGTAAGAAATTCTTTCACATTTGTGGGAGCATAATATAATCACAGACACAAAAGCAGGGTATCAGAATTAGAGGTATGTTTATAATTAGGAATTTAGAGAAACTTAATAATGTTTTCTTAAAACAACATATCCTGGAGCCCTGGGTTTATATTTTAATTTTTAGGGGATTAAAAAAACCCAAGCAAAATAAAAAAACCCACATGCTCATATTTTCAGGGTTTCAAAAAAAGAAAAAATCCTGCCAAAACCGACCAACCCCTCCCAAACCAACAAACCCCCCTCACCCTGAAAATGTAGGCTTTGCAATTCATTCATTTCTCTGCTATATGCACAGGGCAGCTGGTCATGCTGAGTGTAACTACTTACTAAACATCTGTAAAAAAAGTATTGGAAAATCAAGCTGAGGGTCTGCCCTCCCATCTTACTTTTAAAATTGATTTTCCTATCAAGTTCATCTTTGCATTTCCTTTTTTTCTTTTTCTTTTTTTTTTTTTTAAATATATCACCTGGATTTGAAAGAATGCATGGTTTGAAGCTTTTTACTGAAGACCTTCCATTACCTGCACTACTGCTCAATTTATTTCATGGTTAAAATACAATTGTTCAGGTCACATTTTCATATCACATATTTACCATTTTTTTCTTTTTATTTCACTGAACCCTTATCTCCACATAATTGAAACAAATATGTGTCCTTCTTATCTGCTCTGTTGAGATACACAGAACTTTGAAATTCTTCTGAAAAGAAAGACCTGATGCAGTAGCTTTAGGAAACAAATAAAAAACAAAAGCCACTTCTATGGAGAAAAATGCGCACACACCCTCCTCTATTTTCTCCTTTACTCATTTAGTCACAATAGTTCAAACTCATCTCAAACTCATCTCAAAAAAACCAGACCAAATTAAAGCAAATGGAAATGTCCCCAGAGATCACAGAATTTACTGTATCTTCAGAATTACTGCTTTGCAAATAGAGAATATTCACATATTTTTATACCTCAGAATCTGTTAACTCAGTTCAGGATTGTAATCTTGTTTAATTCTAACTACATTTTCTATAAAACTGCTGGTCCCCCATGGGTAAACCAGAGAGATGATGCACTGAACCCACCTTATTTCTATCACAGAAAAAGAATTGTGACTGTTTTTTTAATTAAAGGAACTGCAATCAATTCTCCTGCAAAGCCATAAATTCGTCATAGTAGGAGATTAAATATTGCAAGGAAAACTCCACTTTCCTTGACCTTTTTCCCTAAATGTCATCACATTGCTCTTTCCACAGCTATATTTGAAAAGGTAAGGTAATGTTTAGGAAAGTAAGATAATGCTTAGGAAGGCAATGCAAGGTAAATCTTAGGAAGATTTCACACAATGCTTAGAGAAACTAACTTCTTCATATAACTTGCTATCATAGAATTTTGTTATTATGGTTATGTTTATAGTTGCTGTTACAGTT
>NW_009259102.1:4298617-4328145 GCF_000687185.1 Egretta garzetta | reverse complement strand
TAATCTATATTTAGAATAATATATTATACCATATTATATTATACTAAATATAGAATAGAATATAACAGAACAGAATAGAATAGAGAATTTTGTCATAGGAATAGAATTTTATGTCA
Source organism: Egretta garzetta (assembly GCF_000687185.1). NCBI lineage: Eukaryota > Metazoa > Chordata > Aves > Pelecaniformes > Ardeidae > Egretta > Egretta garzetta. The sequence continues at coordinate 4,328,029 of NW_009259102.1, read as the reverse complement.
CAGAACAATATATGGTACTTGCAATAAGCAGTTAGATCATTACATGGAAAATTTCCTCTGTGGCCATCCTTTCCTGCCTTTGCCTTTCCTGGGACTGGATGGGTGGCCTCTGATTCCAAACCTGGGTGAAACCAGAACAGAGACTTTTTGTCTAGATAGATGTACCTTTTTCCTTCTCTTCTTTTTTCAGTGATATGAAGAAAAACATATATTTCATAACAGAATGAGAAGACAAATATTTGGAAATCATCTTTGGACAGTCTGGTACTGAGGGAGGCTGAAGACAACCAGTAGCAAAGAAAGACACAAGATATCGGACTACCTTTTTTGTGCTACTGGAACTTTTCTGGGAAGTGTCCTGGAATGTGTAAGGTACAGAGGGTCAGTGGGAAGGTAAGAAAAACAAAAGCAATGCTTTTAATTATGCTTTTAATTTCTTACTTAGCACTCTTTTATATTAAGAACTGTGAGATATGACAGATGACGACTGCATCCCTGTGAAATGCCAGGTGCAGCATTCTGTCAGCACTCATATTGGATAATTAGCTGATTGTCTTTAGGGGTTGACATGGGTCATGTGGGGGTGCCCCTGAAGATTCTTCTGTCAAACACTTCTGAAGAAAAAATGCAGTAAAAGTGTGAACCTTCATTTAAAGGAACAATTTTTCCTGACCACTGCAACTCAAGGTTATGGCCAAGATTCTTGCCACAAAGGATTATATTTGGAAAACAGAATAAAAACTATACAGGCTTGATTGAGAGTTTGTGTTGATTGTCCAAAGGTTTACACTAACATAGAAACAGTAAGGAAAAAAAGGTCAGATATATCATGTTATCTTTGACTTTCTTGTTTAATGAACCTAAAATCATGTTGAAAAAATGCTATTTTTCATAAGAAAGTATTAACATTTATTTTGCACAAAAATCATCAGCAATAGAAAATGTCTTATTCATATGAAAAATGTCTTGATGAAAATATCCAATTGCTCTCAGCTTCTTTTCAGAATACTCTACAGTGACTTTAAATAGACCAAGTCCTTGGTAGATATAAACCACAAAAATGCTCTTTTTACAGTGACTTTAAATAGACCAAGTCCTTGGTAGCTATAAACCACAAGTAAGTAGAACTGTCTCAGTTTACAGCAGATAAGATTTCTTACCCTTCTCCTTAATTCCGTCAAACATACATTCTCATATACTTTCTTTGTACATATTATACAGATCCTCATTTTCTCTATTCCTCATCTGCACTTCATCTGTCTGTTCAGTGATTGTTTCAGACAAAGTATTTCAAGGAGGTATCCATGTACAGAATGGGTATGAAGTATTTGACATTAGTTCACGGGTTTTTTTAGAATAGTCCTAATTATTCAACTCGAAGTGCCTTGTACACGTCAGTAAATTACAATAACACTCACAATACTTTCATATGCCCCTATTCTATACACAGTTAAGCTGATTTACAGGAAAGGTTATGCAAGTAGCTTTTGTTATTAAGTAAGTCACCTGCCAAAACTGAAAGTGGAATGTAATCATCCTTGTGGTTCCCATGTGATCTTTCTCCTCCTGTTCAGTTTTTTTTTTTTTTCCCTTCAGTTCATTATGCCTGTATCTTTTATCTTTTCTATAAATCCAAGTAGCTCAAAAAGGTGAGTAGATGGGGGAGGGGAGTGGCAGGAAGGAGGGAGGGAAACCCAAAAGAAGCTATAATCCATAGGCTGACAAACCTGCTCAGATATAAAAACAATATTCTTGATGATGACAACAAGGGCACCATCTGTTCTGCGTACAAAAAAAAGGGGCAGTCTTTTTTAGTAAAAAAGGAGGTGTTTCCTTTTTTAAAAAAAAATATTTCTGGATCTATTTGTTTTACTTTTTCTGTCTCTTTAACTGGTTAAAGAGCTAAACTTCTGATTTCATTTTTCCCTCTTGTTTGTTTCCACCAGCTGTGTTCAGGCCTGGTAGTCACTTAAAACAGTAATTTAAATGATTTGAGCTGCATCTTACTTATATAATCCTGTGGCTGAGCCCTAGATATGAGTGTTGCTCCAGAAATGGAAATGATAAAGTTGAATCACATAGTAAAGAAAAGCCAATATGTCAAATAAGTAACATAGAAACAGTAAGGAAAAAAAGGTCAGATATATCATGTTATCTTTGACTTTCTTGTTTAATGAACCTAAAATCATGTTGAAAAAATGCTATTTTTCATAAGAAAGTATTAACATTTATTTTGCACAAAAATCATCAGCAATAGAAAATGTCTTATTCATATGAAAAATGTCTTGATGAAAATATCCAATTGCTCTCAGCTTCTTTTCAGAATACTCTACAGTGACTTTAAATAGACCAAGTCCTTGGTAGCTATAAACCACAAGTAAGTAGAACTGTCTCAGTTTACAGCAGATAAGATTTCTTACCCTTCTCCTTAATTCCGTCAAACATACATTCTCATATACTTTCTTTGTACATATTATACAGATCCTCATTTTCTCTATTCCTCATCTGCACTTCATCTGTCTGTTCAGTGATTGTTTCAGACAAAGTATTTCAAGGAGGTATCCATGTACAGAATGGGTATGAAGTATTTGACATTAGTTCACGGGTTTTTTTAGAATAGTCCTAATTATTCAACTCGAAGTGCCTTGTACACGTCAGTAAATTACAATAACACTCACAATACTTTCATATGCCCCTATTCTATACACAGTTAAGCTGATTTACAGGAAAGGTTATGCAAGTAGCTTTTGTTATTAAGTAAGTCACCTGCCAAAACTGAAAGTGGAATGTAATCATCCTTGTGGTTCCCATGTGATCTTTCTCCTCCTGTTCAGTTTTTTTTTTTTTTCCCTTCAGTTCATTATGCCTGTATCTTTTCTCTTTTCTATAAATCCAAGTAGCTCAAAAAGGTGAGTAGATGGGGGAGGGGAGTGGCAGGAAGGAGGGAGGGAAACCCAAAAGAAGCTATAATCCATAGGCTGACAAACCTGCTCAGATATAAAAACAATATTCTTGATGATGACAACAAGGGCACCATCTGTTCTGCGTACAAAAAAAAGGGGCAGTCTTTTTTAGTAAAAAAGGAGGTGTTTCCTTTTTTAAAAAAAAATATTTCTGGATCTATTTGTTTTACTTTTTCTGTCTCTTTAACTGGTTAAAGAGCTAAACTTCTGATTTCATTTTTCCCTCTTGTTTGTTTCCACCAGCTGTGTTCAGGCCTGGTAGTCACTTAAAACAGTAATTTAAATGATTTGAGCTGCATCTTACTTATATAATCCTGTGGCTGAGCCCTAGATATGAGTGTTGCTCCAGAAATGGAAATGATAAAGTTGAATCACATAGTAAAGAAAAGCCAATATGTCAAATAAGTATTTTTAATAAAAAGCAACTTTTTAAAAATTTGTTTCATAAAACTTGATCTGCACTTACCTTGATGAACAAATCGGATATACTGGGAGAGGATGCTTCATAAACTCTCAGGATTAAGGAAATTAGTTCAAAATGTCCTGTCTAAAACACAATAATTAAATTTTAATTAAAATTCTGTTAAGACATCTTGGCTTAAGACATAGTAAACTGTGTAAAGGGGAATAGAACCTTCCTGAAACCTGTAGCAGTGCTAATACATGATTTCTGTCTCATTTTTCACAGTTATGTTAACTGGGACAGAATCTTATAGTTGCAGTACGGAATTTAAGATTCTGGAGGATCCAGAGCACAGTTACAAACCAGCTGTGACACAGAAAGGATTGCTCTGGGAAGAATTATATGTACCATAAGCTTAATTCATGAAGGATAAAAAAGCCTTCAACTTGTCATGGGATTGGTATTTTCAGTCCTTGACAGAATCCAGTTCCCAAGTCACTCTTCACTTTACAGATCTGCACCTCCAGGTCCCTGTTCTGAATACATTAAAATTAAAATATCTACTGCTATGAACAGCTAACAGGTTTGAGGTCTACCTCTAGCTTAGCAGAAAAAAAGGCTTTCTTCAAGGTCAGAGAAGAGCTGAAGAACAGCCTCCTGTGTCAGATGCTGCCGGTATTCTCAAGACAATAGTCAATATAGAGGCAAAAAATATGCTGTAACCTGGCTTTTATCTTGTATATAGGCTTGATCTGGCTGAAAATATTCAACTGGCATGATGAAAAGCTAATGCAAGGATGAATCTAGAGATGATGTGTGTGCTTTACTCTACATGGCCTGAACTAAATTCAGTGTATATAGGAAATTAGCCAATTGTTATCTTTTGATGACGGGACCTTCAAACACCTGTCAAAATATTATCTGCATGTGCATGCATGTGTATATATGTATATGTGAAAGAGATAAACTAAAAGTAGACATTCTCTTTCAAACATCAAGGCTATTACATGCCATATTCATTCTCAGCTTTCCCAGGATTGCAGTCTGTCCCCTGAGTTACGTGCAGACTACATTTTCTCTGTCAGCTTCTCTTCAGAAATTTGGCCCTGAAATAATACAGAAATTAATTTCTAGTACGTGTGAAGACTTGTTGTTAGCCAGGGGGACAGTGGATTTCAGAACAGGAGCCTGTCACTTCATACAGGAATTTAACAGGTCACAGGACACTATAGGATCATCTAGCAAAACAAGCTGTGTTCCTAGATGGATAGTATGTGCTAACTTTATCTGATGAAATAGTGATGTTCAACTTATCCAGAGGAGTCCTTACTGCAAGAAGACAACTTCATGTTTCTCATGCAGAACAATGATACTTTAGAGCGCTTCAAACAAGCCATTTGGTTCACTTCAGTTTGTGGAAAACCTCAATCAAAAGACAAAGCAGAAAGGAGACATTTCTTTTCCCCTGTCTTTTCTTTAATGGTAGTATAGCTTGCTGGAGAATTATGTAGCCAGGAGAAGTAAAAGTTGTTACCACTCTAATCTGCAATCCACATAGTAAACAGACTAGCACTGGGTGACTAGTGGGGACGCTGGTAACAATTTATGGCCTCCTCATAGGCCTTTTGATGTGAAAAGATCTAAAGGAGGTGAAATCCAGCTGTATACTCTGACAGGTGGACGCAACACACATTTAAAATATTTTTTTCTCTTAAGCCAAACAGTCACACCATTGTAGAGTACCTGACTGTATCCAGTGCAAAGGGTCTCAGGATAAAGCAAAGAACATCACTTAGTTTTAATGCATGTTTCCCATCTGTTTGGATATATATAAAAGAGGAACAACTTCTTAGAGATGGGATTACCTCATCTTTTCAGAAAAATTCAGACAGCAGAGCCTACAAGCCTCACCTAGGTGTGGCTTCAGAAAATTTGCAACTCCAGAAGAATTCCCATTGGCACATTCTGCAGGGAGTCCTGGCATGATATTCAGCGTAATTTTAGACCACTAGTTTTGAGGAGCCATCAGAAACTGGAGCAATCTCCTCAGGCTGGGATAGACCACTGCCAACTTTTCTGCAGCTGTGACAATTCCACTCCATGTTGACTTAGATGCTTTCTCCCCTGTCCCAGTCCTAAATCACCCTCTAGGCTAGGATGTGAGAAGGAATCCTTGGAAAGCAGACTATTTTTCAGGACAGACTGAAGGTGTTTTAAGCTACATTAGTGTTCAACCATTTAACATGACCATTCTCACTCTGTCCCCTTTAGTATCCCGCTTGTTTTTAAATAATTGATTTCTGTTCTGTTTTATTTTGTTTTGGAGTAAACATTACATCTGCAGGGACAGTTGTTACTCTGTGCTGTCAGCTGGTGGTCAGACACGTTGAGACTCTTTCTGAAACCCTATATGTACCTGTCCTGCATGTGAAGTAAAGCCAGAAACATCACTGACACAGGCAGCAGGGAAATGTGTCAATACATAGGAAATTAATAATGTGCAGGCTCTGCTGCTGTCAAACTGGGCATCGTGCGCACCCTCAGCCTTCTGATACACCGAGACTGAAAAAAACTTGTTCTCAGCCAAACTATCAGCTTTTCAAAAAGACAATAAAAGTGCCTGGGAGTTTTGATAGGAATTCCCTCTTGGTGAACCTTTCAAGTAGAGACACTGCCTTTCATGTGGCTCTCATTCAGAAACCTCATTACTTTTTCACTGTGTTAAATGCTGTATTAACTTTTCCAGATATGCTGAATCCCTACTAGGATTTTTCTGGATTTTCTTATAAAGCCTACTTCATAGAAGCTCCTTTGTTTCTGTCTGCAAACAGCCCTTTCTATTTAGTATGATTGTTACTGAGAGACAATCTTAAACTGAACGGCATCTTACCTTCTGAAAAAATTAAGAAAAATTCTCCCCAATGACTAATTACAGACACATGTCTTTTTTTTTTTCCTTTATATAGACCACATCTAAAGAAAGATCTTGCAGAAGGGCTTGTAATATCATGAAACACCCTGGCATAGCAGCAAGGATTTATCTCTCTCCTTCTCCCCTTACCCACTCTTCTTCATCTCCTTTACTGTTCCATTTTTTTCTCTCTTTCTTCTTTTCCCTTTCTCTTTTTCTTTTTACCTTTTCCCTTCCATTTGCCATCACAGTTTACTTATTGTAGAGGTAGTGCCTAGGTAAGGAAGCCCCATGGAGACTTCTGACTACCTGAAAACGAGTGGAAGTTTATGCCTCTCTTGCAGGGAAGGATCTGGCACTCACTGCCAGTTCAGGGAACCCTGGAGGGTCTACTGCCACACAGAAGGTTCCTGTTCTGGGGATCATGGGTCCTGCAGCTCCAGCCCTCACTCCTGGCCTGGTTTCTTTCAAAAGCAGCATGACTACACTGAGGTGACACAAACAGAATTTTATCCCAGAAGTGACAGGGTCTCTGCAAGAAAGGGTAAACCTGGGGTGTCCTGGCACATGCTGACAGAACGAGGAACGTTGTAGGACAACTGGAAAGTGGGTTGAAGAATGGCAATATTCCTGATTTTGCTGTACATGACATCTCTGCCCCTTTCTCTGTGAGAATCCCAAGGGTGCAATGTGCCCAGAGCAGTAAGTGATTTTTCAGTCAGGAAAGGTGAGTATCCTAGGTGCCTCTGCTGAAGATGGGGTCCACCTATTTTTAATGCAGCATATCTTGGGAATGAGGTAGATAATCTGCAATGTCTGTTCATTAAAGCATAGTTAAACATTAAAAAATGTAAGGGGTGTTCATTCTTTGGTTAAAGGAATCTACTAGTGACATCTCAAGTTCACTGAGAGTTGATTCAGTAGAAACAGTACAGGCAACTGCTGTGTAAGTCATCATAAGAAAGCTGGGAATCCTCAGCTCATTTGTCTCCCCTAATTGCACTGATTTAATACGAATTAATAACCTTCAGCATTTTCATCACACTTTTAATTCACAGAATTCAAAATTGAATTGTAAACACTAGTTAAGATTCAGGGTACCCGTAAAACAGAACCTTAAGGTGATCAAAATCTTAATTCTGTAGTTGTATAAACACTGTGTATGAACTGAAAGGATAAGGAAAAGAGCCTGTGTCACTTCCCTCTTTCTCATTTTGTGGTCAAATACTGAAATCCAGCATGAGGAGGCTTTCTGTTATTTATTATTAGGAGAAAAGTGTGAAACTTGTATAATAGTTTAGTTACTAATGTGATAGACTACTTCCCAGGACTAGAGACTTGTGACTGCCATACATGAACTGGAAACCAGAGTCCTTTTTACAAAATCATGTGATAACCTGTTAATCAACTGCCTTCTCTGTAGATACCTTATGCTGCTTCTGCAAGTGCTGCTTCTAACTCAGAAGAGAGCAGCTGTCAATAAGGATCTCAAGAGAATGAAACATGGAAAGAGATTCCTGGAGGACATCAAAAAAGCAAACCTAGGGATGAAAAGGAGTAAAAAGCCCGGAAGAGAGCCCTTCAGGAAGAGGATAACTGGAACTTATTGTCATAATAGGAAAGCTATTGAAGGGAAAGATTTGGGATCAAAATGTAATGACAGAGGTGGTTGGGACAAGAAAAGAGATTATAAAATGAATGTACAAGGTACTATCTGTAAGTGTTCAGGGAAATCGTTCCTGCTATAAAGTTTAAATTGTATTATGAAATATCTTGAGAAAAGAAAATTGGGTTTTGACTCTTCACTGTTAGGATATGAGGTTCTTTACATATGTAATACACACATACTCTTTTTATTTTCTTAATACATACCATTATTTGCACTAAAAGTTTTCTAGCTACCAGTGCCTCATCTGTTAGTACTAACAATGATATTTATGATTTTAATTTACTGATGTATTAAATACAATCAGAACTACTTATATTTAGATTTGTCAATGGCTTTATTTTATTTTATTTTTTTAATGTACCTTATCTACTTTCTGTCCTTCACTTTCTCCATGTATGAGTAATGGTTTGATTTCTTCAGGAAACATTTGTAAGAAAAATTTCATTGTCTAAGATTTTGACCAGGGACTGACTTTCTTTGATCTAATCTCAAGGTGCTAAGAGAGCAAGTCACAGAGGCATAACATGCTCTCCTATAGATATGGAAAGTACTCATCCATCATTTCAAGTATTTGAGGCGCATTCACTCTCTCTCATAATTTCCTTCCTTTTATGACTAATGCCTTGTCAAATTCCATCTCTTCCAAATTAAACCCCTTTTGACTAACATAAGTGAAATAAAAGCCTCTTCTGTGGCTACTTTTCAAATATTTGTGTAATATCAAAAATCTCTAATCTTTTTTTTTTCCTTTCCTTTAAAAACACAAATGGCAAAAGCTTCCTTTCTAAGAGGTGTTTACAGCAGACATGCTTTAATGAGACAAACTTTATGACAACAGCCCTTTGAAAGGTAAAAATAGCATGAAAAGCACATGACAATGCTCTTAGCATTGAAACTTTGGGTCATACCTATGTGGAGCAAGGAGGAAATTGTGTTAGCGTTGAGATATATTTTGTAAAGTACAGAGAGGAATATGTTATTACAATATTTTGTAATAATCATGAAACATGAGGTTTAGGGGTATGCTTTATGTGTGTGTTGTTCATGTGGTTAGGCACCACTTTTAAAGAAACTTCACTAATTGTTCATGCATCTGTTTGCAGTATAGTTCTGTTACTGGAGTTCTGTGTAGCCACTGAAGCTGTAGCTGGGAGCCGGATTGCTTTGTGCAGGTGTTTCGCAACCATCCCTGTAGGAGAGTCGGCCATGAATCATGTAGTCTTCGTGTCTCACTATCTGTCCCCTGTGCTCTGAGCTCCAAATGCCATTACTGAAAAAAAGGAGGAGGCCAGATGATTGTCTCTGTACCGTGTCTTTGTTCAGGTAATACTCATTTATATTGTATATACTGCATTATATAAAAAGTATTATGTATATGGACAGTATTCACACTGATAGTTGGAAATTGCCAAGCCCACAGTGATAGGTGATAGAAGTAAAAATTAAGCCAATACTTACGTTTCCTAGGAATAAGCTTTCATGAAAAGATGACAAAAGCAGTCTGAATTTGCAGAAGAATTATTTTACTAATCCATGTGTTTGAATGTGAAGGTTTTGAAATGGCATACATATTGGTTTAAATATGCAGACAAACAACAAAACTTTTTTGGTTCTCATAAACACACCTGGCATGCAAGGAACATGTACTAGTCTGTCTTTTCGATATATTGCAAAGAAACGTAAATAGGAGAAGGAATCTATAATAGGACAAGCTGTTCTGAATGTCGTTATGCTCTTGGTGTTTACAGCTATGTGAAAATGAATCTGACATGGTTTGTTACAGAACAGTGATGGTGCAGCATTTGAGTGAGCAGGAAAATCTTTTGCTTGCTATTATGCTGTTATAGCTGAGCAGTATTCAAAAATGAATGTGAAATGGAAGCTGAAGTCACCTTTCCTAAAAATAGTAGTTTAAGCAGTGTAACATGTATTCTGCAATTATGATGAGGAAAAATCATTAATGACATATTTTCTTGCATTGCCTGCTCAAGCAAATGACATTGTTATGGCAATAGTATATTCTTAAGGTATTGTTACCATCATAGAACTGAAAACTCAGAAAACTTTTCATCTGAGTTGGCCTCAAATGTGCAAATCTAAGTGTTAGATCCATAAAAAATATCTTGTGTGGGCAAGTGCTTTTTAATTTTCTTTTGGAGTTTTTTTTTTTTCCTTTATATATTTAAACAATGGAAGTTCTGGCTTTGTACTAACACTAGAATCAAATGGGTCTCGAGTCTCATGACTATTATGAGTTTGTTTAAGAAATATTTCAGGATATGCAAACTGTAGTCCTCGCTCTCTGTAACACCTAGTGTAACTCCCACTGTGAATTTAGGTGCATGTGCGCCAAGGATTAAAGGTCTAGCTTTACTATAGTACAAAGAGTGGACTGAACGGATAGAAGAAAAGTATTATTATATGCAAAAAAAAAAATCTGATTGCCAAAAGACAACAACTGTGCAAAACCAGATATGGTCAGAATGTAGAGTCATATGTGCGGGCTCTGATTCCGTTATGTCACACAATACTGGCTTTGCAGTGAAGACGAGTAGATTACTTCTGATTTATGCTTTGTATGAAAAAAAAAAAAAAACAAACAGATGCAAACCAAAACCTTTAAATGTAATATATTCCTGTATACAATTAAATAAATAAAAACCCCTAAACCAGAAAATAGTTTTTCTGCATAACAGTCCTGAAAACGTAGAGCAAATTAAAATGATAGATTCATTTCTTTATAAGAAATTCACATCTTATTAATTCTTTAAATGTTGTCTCAATGCTTAAGGATAGCAGTGACTAGAATAAAACCAGCTGTGGATAAGGACTGATGGATTTGATATGTATGTATATGAGCTAAAATATAAATTGCTTCAAGCACTGTGTTTGGGACCCTTCAGTTGTTCCACTGGTAAGGGAGAAGTGGCCAAGAAAAGAAGTGTCCCTCAAAACCTCTTTAGTCTGATGTTTGTTGGTTTACCTGTTTCATTACAGACCTATTTAACTTGTAGGTTTTCAAATGGATTTTTGCAGTTACAGCTCATGACTCTGTTTTCAGCAGTATGGAAACCTTACTGTGATGCTTTTGCCCTTGGCTGGCTGCCTGCCTCTTTGTCAGTATTCACGTCATTGTTCTGATACATCTGTTTGAGGGACTAAGCTGTTCTCTTTGGGTATATGAAATTGTCAACTTCAAGTGTAGACCTTCCTGGCAATAGTACTAATACTGTGGAGCTTGTAGGATGAACAACCTTATAGTTTTCAGTAAGGTTTAAAAATGAAGACTCCAATTTTGTTTTTATCCCTGGTGACAAATGGCAAGAAAATAACAGAGAAGGAAGAGCTGGAGTATGAAGGAGTCATATAAATTTAATTGACTGTATTGGGCTGCAGGTCAGCTTTGATTAATAGGATCTTCTGTGCTAAAATGGATGAATCCTCTTAGTCTGTGCTAAACATCAAAATCCTCTACCAGAAAACAAGCCAGCTGTATTCCACATCTTTCTTGAAGAATATTAAAACTCATAGTCTTCAAGGGTATTGACTTCCTTGTGCTCTATATCGGGCTCTTAGACTTGGACGTAATGGTGAGGAATGACTATCATAAGAAATTAAGAAAAAAGGCAGTCAAGGTAAGTTGCAGATAATTCTGGATGTGGTTTATATTCTCAGGTCCTTAAATGCCCAAACTTATATAAGAGTTTAGATTTCAACTGCAAAGGGTGAATACAGTCAAAAAATATGTGTTTCTTGATGTCTGTCAATACAGAAAACTTTGGACCCTATCAAGTTTCATTTTCTCTTCTGCTTTAATAATATCTGATGGATCCATGAAAACACATTTATTAAAATTCTATTTTTCTTTTGAAAGCAGTATTTTCATAAAAGTTTACTCAAATGTATCTTTTTGTTAGCTATATTATACCTGTGCTTCCTGATGCATTTTACCTTATAAAGATAAGGATTTTTTTCTGGAAAGTGCTAATCCTCAAATTAAATAGTGTGACACATAGATTTATGTTTGTCTTCAGACCCCAAGTCATAAAATACACAGACATAAGAGCTTTTAATATATAGCACAAAGTGAAAGACAATAAGCAAGTCCTTTACACTAGTAGTCTTAGAAATTCTCTCTCACTACATCTGACTCGGTCCTGTATAACTACTTATCTGGTTGCTTCTTCTATAAATGGTTAATTTATAAACACGTACCTGTGAAAGTGGTATTGAAAGCTACTTCAACTTATCATACAATGGAAAAAAAAAAACCCCAAACTTATTTTTATTTATTTCTTTAGATGTTGCATGTGGACACATGCCTTTGTGTGAACTTTCATGGCTGAGTCTTTCCAGTAGATAGTGGTTGTGACTCCCTGAACTCCAATTTACCTACCTCTAAATAGTGTACAAAAGGAGCTGAAGAATGCAAAGGACTCTAAACATTCGACACATCATAAGAGTGAATGACAATCAAAGACATTCTCACATATATTGATGTTTAGCTTTGGTCTGTCACTCAATATGCATGAGGAAATGCAGGAATTGTTATAGAAGGCCTTTTTATTTGTATGTCCTTTCTTCAACATTAGTCAGTAGCAGATACTGCAGAGGAAAGTGTGACAATTCAGTGATGAGTACTTAGGAAATTATTTGCTCACTAGGAAAGATAACAGTGCCTCCCTTTTATTACTTGGAAGTTATATTTGGACTAAAACATAGACATTTAACATATTTTTTTGTTTTAAATTTGAAAAGCTGGGTGAAAATTTAGATCATGCTTTTTTTTTTTTAAGATTTCAGCATTTTTTCATTGTTTTGAATATAAGCACTTCTGTATCTTAGACTGACAACCTTGTATGTGTGCTTCAAAGTAGTTTGAAGGGACCACAGGTGTCTTGCATCTGTGTGTAAATTTTTGCCAGTACCAACCTGTAAAAGTACTGCTATAAGATGTCTCATGTCTTTCTAAGCAACAAGAATAGCCTTGGATCAGAGCAGTGTAAGGCAACTTCAGGTATGCTATACTTCCAAAACCTGTCACAACCTCTTGTCCAGGTTAAAGCTCTGCAAAGCTAATAAAGTTCTAATATTATTAACAGCAGGGATCTTTTCTACTGTGAGTGCTAAATATTTGTTATTGCTCATGTCAGCAGCACTGATGTACTGGGAAAAAATAGAACCAGCTCTGTATGAGAAGATACGTAGAAGAATTCTACAGAATCATGCATAAGAAAATAGTTTCGCCATCCAAAAGTTGTAGGCCAAATTTCCAAACTGACAGCTTGTGTTCACCAAATTTGATCATACTGACTGCCAGATAAGCACTGTGAAAAAGACCCATACCAGAACTGCTATTTTTTCCTTCAAACTTTTGTAAACCTCTATCCAACAATCTTCATAGGACTAAGTGTTTTAGAAACAGTTCCACGTGAGCTTTTCTCTTGAATATATTCATAGAGTTTTCACCATGACAGGGTATTAGTTCTTCTGTTCTATAATATTTTGGCATTGCACTTCACCTGACTTGAAACACTGTATATGCACCACAATACTCTATGCATGACCATTTGGTGAAGCCACCAATTAGTTAAAGAACTAGGGAACTAAAAAAAAAAAATTCTTTGCTAATTATTCAAAAGCTTTTTAAACTAGTTAGGCTAAGAAGAGTGGAATGACAGAATAATCTCCAAGAATAAAAAGAGAATGAGCCAAGATATGTTATTTTGTCTTGGCTATCAAAGTATTTTTTTTTTTTTGTGGCTGCCTTTGTTTTCAGATTAAACAACTACGTAAAATGAATCAACACTGTGAGCTTTCATTCTTGTATTCTAGCAGAAAAAATCAGTGAGTTTGCAGGGTTTTCTAGATGAACTTAGACCTGTTATTCACAGTGTCTTCCAATGTATTCACAGAATACTTCCAAAGTATTCACAGAATCTTTCCAATGATATTAAAAAAATTACCTCTTTTTCCTTTTCCAGATTTCATTCACACTATGAGAGAATGATCATAATCCCATAGTAGCCCATGCAGAGTGGAATGAGATGAATGCATGGAAAAAAATAAGGTAGACTTAGATTTCAGAAAAAAAACTTAGAAAGAGCAAACATGTAAACAATATGCCCAGTCATAAGGCTCAGGTATGTTCACCTGCACATTTATATTTGTTCTAGATGGCACCTGCCAATAGGCTTCACTCTTTTCAAGTAGGCATAGGAAAACTAGTATCACCCTCTCTATGTCTTCATTTTTTACATTTGAAATTTAATCTTACTATCCATGTCCTCCAAATAAAAGCTAGAATTTACAATCTAATAGAAAGTGGAGAGATGAGAGAAACAAATTTGAATAAATAAATGCTCTCAGCCTAAATGAACTCCTAAACCTTTAGATAAAAAGATGTGTGAGCGTAGTTTGCTCATGTCAGATAAAACATCTTATCTCTATCAGTGACATTATACCTGTTAATCTTAGCTGAGTATCTTGTCCATAAATTATTTTCAGAAAACTAGATTACATTCTTCTGACTATTAAGGGACGGAGCTTTTGAGCTTTTGCCTATTTATTTAGTAAACATTTTAAAATATGTATTCTGCAGAGGCTATATGCTGCTCATCTTACAAACTACGTACAAGCATAGCTGTTTCATTAGACATACATCAAAAGGAGTACTAGATTAGAAATCTCTGGGTACCAAAGAACCTTTGTCCCTGCATATATCCCTGTAAATGAGAACCCATCATTTCTCCACAGGTGAGGTATTACAGATTCAGGCACTGACAATGAAAGCTTTGTATTGTTTCAAGCCAGGTTTGTCCTTAACATTTGCCCAAAGTGGTCCTTAGCCCTCTGACTGAAGCTTTTGCATTAGTGAAGGAAGCTGATGCAACTGATTTTAACTGAGCCATTGAGGCAAAAGTAGAGATCAAACCAAACTGCTGACTTACATGGCAACTGGATGTTTGTCTATTGACTTTTTTAAACAAGGAGAGTTAATCTTCCATTGTCATATTGAATGACTGAAAATAAACTGAATAATGAAGTGAATACTCTAACCTAGCTCCAGAAATACTTCATTTAACCACCTGAGTCTCATTCTCCATGCAAAGGGTGTGCAACACTAAAGACAAAATTTAGTTAACAAATGCAGTTAGTATCTCTCCTTGCTTAGAAGATCCCTCTAGGCAAAGTGCTGGTCCTTTTGTACTTGGCAGAGCTTTTCTTATTGACTTCACTGAGTCCCAGGTTTACATGAAATTTAGCCAAACAGAACTTTATTGTATACATTTCCCTGGAGGCACCATTGACATTTTTCAAACCTCTATGTGTTAATTTAATTTATATACATACAGCGATAGTTTACAGAAAAAAAGAGTAATACTAATCTACTTTGTCCTTGTAAATACAGTCTTCTACTACACTAAAATTTCAATTAAGTTACTAATGCATTGACATTAGCAGGACCTTTCATGCTTCCAAAACAGTGACTGTTGAAACAGTGAACTGCTATACTTAGAAGCAAACTTGATGGATATGTATTAATTTGCTTCCTATACAATTGCTTTTGTGAAGTATACAGTTACAAACTTCTGATGAGATATCTGGGTGCTGACTTTCTTGCTCTTCCTTAGGTTTTCAAAACTTCCTTTTTACCTTTATTTTCTTTACTCTTTTTCTTCTTTTCTTTCTTCTTTTTTCTTCTTTTTTTTTTCTTTTTTCTTTTTTCTTTTTTCTTTTTTCTTTTTTCTTTTTTCTTTTTATCTTCTCTATTTTTTCTTCTTTTGCTTTTCTTTCCTTTTTTTTTAATTTGTCAAGAATAATGAACGATTTTATCTTGATGTTTGACTCAATGCTGAGATCTGCAAGCTTTTACCATAGGCAGACTTACCATGTATTCAGCCTCAAACATATGACAGTGAAGCCAGTCAGTGTAAGTTACTAACTTTAAGTAAGTTAAGCATTTAAATAAGGATCTCTCTTTAGAACTTATGCTGTTTCTCCATCTCTGGTTTTCAGCTACATATGTAAAGAAATTATATTCTTGCATCTTTTTGATGAAAACTAAGCAAATTCTCTTGTTAATGTTATATTCGGAAAGCTTTCCATGGGAGGTTAGGAAAGCAGACAAGCTACACAATATCTAATTTGAAAATCTGTCATCTGCAGCTTTCTCTACACCTGTTGCTCATAGGCCAGACTCCAATGCTTTTTAACTGTGAATGGTCAATTCCCCTAGAATCTCATCTTAGAATTACAGAACACCACCAAAATACTGATGTCTACCTGAGTAGACAGACATCTTGAAACAATGATCCCTTCTTCAGCTCAGTAAAATATTAGTTCAGATCTTCAGTCACAATCTAACTATTTCCCTATTGACTCTTGGTACACAGGGGCTGTGAAATCATAGGAAAGAAGTTCCAAAGAAATGGAGTGAGTTACTTCATTTGGGTGCTACCAGGGACCATCATTGTTTTCTTACAATCACAACCAACATACTTGTCAAAATCCCCATTTATCTCAAATCACTTATTTTGAAAATTTTAGTTTTATAGGAGAAGGAATATGGCAAAGATCTTTCTGCTGTGTTTGACTGTCAGTCAGTTTCTTTATCTGCAATGGTGATTTAAAATTTAAACGGTGATTAAAATTTACAGAACTACTTTACTGACAATTGGTAACAGGATGACATTAACTACTACCTGGGTGAAGGGCAACATTTTGTTTAATAATGTTATATTACATTAAAACATTCCTGGAGTGATAGCTTTACTGGTAGTACATTATACTAATATTATAGCTTTGCATAGCAACAAAGTGCTCTGAGGATGCATCACAGACATATAGTGTCAGAGCACTGAAGTCTTCTTTATTTTCACTAAACCAGACTAAGTCCATGCCTACAATGAGAATACAACTGTAGTCAATCTTATAGTACAAAGTTCAAGATTTTGTCCATTTTTAAGGATTTACATGTGAGGTTGAAATGTATAGTATTTTAGATGAAATTGGAAATGGTCTGTCTGAAGAACATATGAAACACTTTTTCCCACTTTTCTGTCTGAGGGCCCTGCTTCATTATAACCCTATGCAAAGAGAGGGAGAAACAAAGCAATGACTCAGTAGATAGCACTTTTTAAGAGACTTACTTTTTGTGCTGTGGACCCAGGTATTCCTAGAAACCATACTAAAGTATGAATTAGGTTCATTACAAACTTCTGAGACTGCAAGCCTGCTCTGGAAATCTTGCCAGAATTAAGTTTCTGAGATTCCAATATTTTTTTGTATTCTCAATTTTTTACTCCCAGGTTGAAATTCCAGCTAAGCCAAAAATTCAGTGACAAGGACAGTGTAAACAGTTCAGATCAAGTTACAATGTGGTGTTTGCTGGGGCAGTAAGGCAGGACAACCTTATTTTCTCCAAAACATCAAACCCATCTCCAAATTTTCAAAAAGTACTATTATGGTCAAAATCTTGTAGGGTAAATATAAAGTTGGAAGAATCCAGAGTCCTATCCAAGAGGGGGTAAAGCAGGACCATCAGGGAAAATATTCAGATAGATTGCTCCAGAGATAAAATAAGGTAAAGATTTCTTCCTTCTCAGCCAGACTAAGTGGTCCATGGGAATTGCACAGAGAAATGCAATAGATATAAGGAAGAAATTCTTTACACTGAGGGTGGTGAAACACTGGAATGGGTTGCCCAGAGAGGCAGTGGAGGCCCCATCCCTGGAAACATTCCAGGCCAGGTTGGACGGGGCTCTGAGCAACCTGATCTAGTTAATGGTGCCCTGCTCACTGCAGCGGGTTGGACCAGATGACCTCTAGGGGTCCCTTCCAACCCAAAATATTCTATGCTTCTATGATTCTAAGTCTGGAAGAGCAACACAAAGTCTAAGATTGACGGAGTCCTCATTTTATTATTATCTGGATAATTGTTATTGTAATTAAATATGTTTAATTTCCTGATAATCTTTTTTTCAACTGCCCCACATTCCCAGTGGCTTCCACCTTACTAACTACTTTGCCCTCAATTTCCAGAGGCCCAGTGTCCCATTCCAGCATTCCTGAAGCATGCTATCTGAAATGGCATTGTAATGCATTAATTTAATGTGTTTGTTACTGCAATGCTTATCAAACATGTCAACAATTATGCTAGAAACTGAAACAAACAGATGAACAGCTTATAGGACACTGTTGAATAAAATACTTCCCAACAATGACTTAGTAAATTGCAAAACAGAGCCAGTAGGAATCATGCATTGCAGATAATGATCCTGGAGGTGAAAGCCCCATTTGGAAAAAATGTTCATTTATTTGATCTCTGTGTAGCTAATTTTCCCAGGAAGGGGAGAGTATTTGCAAGCACAGCAGAAAAAAAACCATAATGAAACTGTGGGGTTTTTGATGCAAAAATTCAAAACTGTAGTTTAGAAGTTGAATATAAGAAGTACAAGTTCACCAAAAGCTCAGAAATATCTATTTTATACCAAAAGATTTTTAAATATCTGTAAGGCTTTAAAGGCCCCAGGATTTTAAAAGTTATTAGCCATAACACAGTAACACAACTAGTTTGTTTTATTTGACACATCCCCCCCCCCACAAAGAAAGATATCAAATTGTGAATTATTAACAGTAAGGTTAGCTTATATTTTTTATTAAATTATTGAATATACACAGTGAATAACAAGTTCCTTAATCTTCTATGCAGTTATTTTAAATCCAGGAAAAAAAAAAAAAAACAAACCAGGAAGCAAATAAGGACAGGTATTTCTGAGAATTCACACCACTGCAACTGAATGCAGAGTAAGTAGAGATGGGGATTTAAAACTGAAGGGAAGTGGGTGGCCACTGGGATACCTTCCTTCCAGAGAATCAACAATAACCTTCTGCCTTTGGAGGCCTGAACTGAAAGTGCATAATAAGTTAATAATGGTGGTCTCTGGCTTCCCTGTTTAGCTAGCATTTGCACCATTAAACAATCAAAAAAAATTGGCGTAATTACTTGACATGACTGACAGGAAGCAGAGGGCTAGCAATAGCATGGGACCATAATAGGAGGAGTACAAGAGGCCAAAACTGAGGAATATTGGCAGGGCCATGTGGGGAGATATACAGTGCAGCTGTCTGCGGTGTGCTGAGCTCTAATTAGTGCCATTAGTTTCTCATTTTCAGGAGTCAGACATTCACTACACAGATGCATGCTACAAAACGTGCATCATGCCAAAAGCAAAGCTCTTGCACAGGGGTGGGAGAGGGGCTGTGGTGGCTCCTGCTGGGGATGGCTGGTGGCTGGTGAGGGTGATGGCCAGGGAGTCTGTCTGCTTGCAATGGCTGCTGTGTTGGGTTACTGTGGCTGCTCACCCTAGGTGAGACTGCCATGGCACCATCCTGAAGTGAGAAAGACAGGGACCTTCTGATGATGATACCTGTGTGAAAGTGGCTCTGGGTCACTTTGCCTGATCCCTACAGGCTTAGTCTGTACGATGGCAGTACAAATTTCCACTACAATGTGAACAGATTATGTTAAACTTCTTTTGCATTGGATTCTTCAGACCACAACTTATGGTATAAAAAATTATAACTATTTTAAAAGATCCTATAGTAATCTGCCTCATCATAAAATTTCTCTACAACTCTGTACTGGAAACCATTTTGGTTTTTACATTCCAACATTAAATATGACACTGAAAATGAAGAAAAGTTTTTGTTGCCTTTTCACTCTATGAGAGATGTGTCACTTGGTCCAAGGGTGAGCTAACATCTGCTTAAACAATTTCTTGCCTTCAACAAAAGGTGGGTGTGTGAATGTGTCTACTGCTATGGAAAACTGAAGATCATGGAATAATACTTATGATGTAATTATAATTGGATGGTAAAGAAAGAATTGCTAATCACCCATTTGTTTGTTAGAAGGCAGCGTATTTAATGGTTCAACATCTGAGGGGGTCATCTGATAAAGAGCAGATTTTGTTGAAATATAATTACAGAAATAGACTGAAATATATTTACAGAATGAAATATTCTTTCCTGTGAAAAGACAAGTGTGAATATTCATAACAAGAGATTTCTAATCATAAATAACTTAAGGATCAAGACAAAAAGCAAGGAGATGCATATTATAATATGAAAATATGTACAGCGTTTCATCTCCAAAGTTATACATGGATAACTTCTCTGGCCTGGGACTTTATAATGCTAACTGGTTCAACAAAGTCATTATCTCTGCAGAGAAGCTAATGATTATAATTGTTGTAAGGTAATGAATATTCCCTCTCGTAACAAATCAGGACTAAGTTCAGTTTAACAAACTGATGATAGTGGGGAGAAAAAGAGACTGAATTGCATGGTGAAGGAGACAACTATATTGTTAATATGATTACAGACATAACACTAGACTAGCATAAAATCAGCACCCAAACTAGCTATTTTGGAGTAAAGTGAAGTGTATCAGATGAGCACCCAAAGTCACATAATGTAGTTGAGCTGAAGATTCAAACCAATTCAGTTGCCCAATAGCTGTCCAGTATGTCAAATAACAAATAAGTTGGCGGTCTGGGTTTTTTTAATCCTCTTTTTTATGCACAGGAGGCCGGGTCACAGTGGGAACTGAAGGTCTCAGTACCATAACTGTCTTTTTGTATCTATAGGATATGCGTCTTCAGTCTGCTTGGTACTCTCCTGGAAGCACCACTTTTGGACCCATAAGGAATTCCACAGTGGATGTTTCTTCTCCAACACATCCTCCTACTCTCCCAGCTGTCTCACCTACTGTCATCATCTTGCCATAACATTTGAGATGGAAATAATATGGCTGGAAAAATCAGACTGTATAAGGGTTCTTAATTGGCTCACCTCAGAAATACATTAAAAAATTATTTCCAGCCAACATTAGTCAATAACTGCAATTTTGCATATATTTCCAAGGTGTAATGACCACATGAAAATCTTTCAACTAGTCATTTACAAGCAATTAATATTAAAAAATACTGTAATAGCCATCATGTTAACTTAATTAAACAAAAGGCAAAACAGGAAAAATTTTGATGCTCGTCTTTCTAGTAAGTGCATTTGCTTGATGTTCAAAGGAGTCATTAAACCAAGAGGGAGAACTTTATAAAACAGGAGACACAACCAGGATAGCTTTTATTTGTCCAGGTCTGGTGCAGATACCAGTGAACGCTGGTGACATGGATTTAACACTTACTAACTGCCCATACTCCTTGTCAGGCTTGTGTAACTGTACTGAACACTGTTCTTTGGGTTTTGAGGTAAAATGAGGTTTGTTGCCAGAGGTGTACACATGCTACAAACCATCCTGTTCCCCAAAACAATTTTTCTGAGACTCCTTACCTACACCTTAGATAAAAACTGCTAATTGTTTCAATTAACAGTTTTCATTTTGAATGAGTAGTTCAGCATAAGCATGATTTTGAATCCTATTATTTTCTTACTCTGACAAAGTATTTTCTTACACAATTGGTGAGACTATGCTAACTGTCTGAGGAAACAGAATTTACATTGTGCAGGTGAAGCTGTGCAGCAAGGATCAGCCTACCTCAAAGAAACTTCAGTAAATAATTTGTGGATCTCACGAATACCTACTCCTTTTGTAGCTATGAGATACACAAATACATCAGGGTGAATTAAACAGCTCCTTCCTTAAGTAACTGGTTTCATCATAAAGCGTACAAAGTAAGAAAATTAATTAGTCATCTATCAGCAGCTTAACAATTCCTCTACCAAAAGCAGATAACAACCTCCTTTACAGAAGTAATTAAGAAGAGGTGATGCCTTCTTTTAAGACTAACAAAGGCTAAAGATTCTATTTAAGGATTACTCCACAGAGGACCTATGAGTTCAGAATAGCTTTGCATACAAAACAAGAACAAAAGGATAAATCCGAGATTTCAACTCCTGCTAAATGTTGATAAACCTAAGAGGAAATCTGAGTTTAATTTGGAGATAAGATACCTTTGAAAGTATTCTGGAATATCTTGTCACAAGTTCAAAAGTAGAAAACCTTCAAGCTGAAGAAAAATCATATGCTTATATACATAGAAGCATAGCACCTATTCATAAGTTAAAACTAGCCAAGCAATCTCATAAAGGTGCTGAGAAAATGAAAGGATGACAGCCACAGGTATTTTAAAATTGGTAAGCCATGACAGAAATATGGTTTCCTTTTTCCAGAAGAAAAGAATATACAATGTTCAGCAATGAACAAGCAGCAGTATGCTCTGATCTCATCACTCAACTTTACAGCACAGCTCTTTCCTGCTCATCCCTGCCAGCAAGCCACTCACAACAGCAATCAGACCGAACAAACAGAAGCCGAGGAGAACATCAAGAAAAAGCAGCTTTCCATTTCAGCTCCACAGAGAGATGAATTCTGTCATACTGCTGATAGCAGATGAGATTAATGTTTTCATTAACATCACTTCAATTTGATACTGAATTGTTTATAGTATACTGATGGCTTATCCTGTTTGTAAACTGTCTTGGACTTAGTTGTGTTAAAGGTAGGCTTATGATAAAATGGGCAAGTAAAGAGAGATGATAACATTCATAGGAATTCAGCATTCTTAATGATCATTTATGTCCCAAGAATTTTCACTGAATTATTCTTTCTGAGAAAGTAGGATGGATAACTCCCCTCAACCTTAAGGACTTAAAAATTGTACTGCTAAGTGGAAGCCTCTATTAGTTTTGGGAATAAGGTTCTTGATTTTTTTCCAAAAGCAAGTCTGCATAGAAAAAGTTTAAGCTCTACTGAAGGTTTCCACAAAGGAAGACATAAGAAAGATTGTAACTAAAGCAATTTTATATGCTTGTATTATTTTTTCTTTTTCTTTTCTCCTTTAATAAACGTATAGTCATGATTAACGACCACCTGTGTTTATTTTCCTATGTTTTTTCTTTTAATCACATTGTCTGCTAAAGCATAATAGAGATCTTGCTTTAGCTTGTGCTTAAGTAGCACAAGTCATTCCCTGGACCAGTAAAATTTGTCTCCCAATTTTTGCCTTCCTTTACATTATGAATTATGCTTGGTCTTTTAAGATAAAAGCACTTGCCTGTCACACTTTCAAGCTGCATACATCATGTTGATGTTATATTTACTTTGGTTTAGTAATACAGTGGACTGATGTAAGTCAACAGAAAGAACATAGTCAGCTGACTTGCATCTACAACACTGTTAACAACAATAGTTAATTACAATTGATAGTTCAGTAACTGCAGTTAATTATCTGACCTATGATCTTTCACAGGTTACTAATACAAAGCACATTTCATGCTTTTGCATGGGATACCAAAGGCGCGATGCTTCAGGCTTGAGTAAAGAATAGTATGACGATAAATCAACAGGCTCAATACAAGTATAGCTGAATTCAAGAAGACGAAAATAACATCGGTGACTTCATGTACTTTGGCAGGCACGGTGTCTTCTAATACCAGTAGTATGCCTTTAAGTCAATACTTGGTATCGACTTAAAAAGGTGTTTGGGAATTATTCCCTGGTTTAAGCTCTTATTTTAGACATCCATGCAAAACTGCAAAGTGATGCCACTCATTCTCTCAATGCCTTTGTCGGCTATGTAGTCTATTGAATGCTTAAATGGCATAAAGTAAAAAAACCCACTATATAATTTGCTCTGCTTTTAAAGCTTACTGAGCAGGAGGTTTGTGCATGTTGTTGCAATCACATCCAAAGAAGTAGTACCCCTTTCCCTGAAGGACACAAAGAGAAAGGAAAACTAGTGTGCAACCAATTACACATACCTGATAATAATAAATTTGCTTTTAAGCATCTATAAATAGCTTTGGTTTCTCTGTTTCCATTAATAGTTTATTTTCTGGTCAGGTGTACTATTGATTGTTCTGCACTGAAGCAATTTTTTTCCTCATTAGCTTTCCAAACTTTTCCTTGCCTCAATTTTCTTCAGATACAAAAGCTAAGAAAGATTATGTGAAGCTTGTTGCTTAGCAACAGTCCTATTCCTAAAATGATAATGGCTGAGCACTCCATGCCATCTCCTTGTGAAAGAAGTCAAATATTCCTCCCTTTTCTCCACAGTGTTTCAGGACCTCTCTCTCTTTCTTCCCCCTCCCTTTCCAAACTTTTCCTTGCCTCAATTTTCTTCAGATACAAAAGCTAAGAAAGATTATGTGAAGCTTGTTGCTTAGCAACAGTCCTATTCCTAAAATGATAATGGCTGAGCACTCCATGCCATCTCCTTGTGAAAGAAGTCAAATATTCCTCCCTTTTCTCCACAGTGTTTCAGGACCTCTCTCTCTTTCTTCCCCCCCCCCTTCCCATTAAAAAAAAAAAAAAAAAAGTAAAATCATAATTATTCACAATTTCACAATTTATATTATGTTGCCACATGCAACTTACATGCTATTTCAATTTGAGGCATCTCTATTTGTCTGTGTGAAAAAAAGTGTTTATGTTTTGTCTCCCTGCAGAGAGTCAAAAAGTATCTAGAAGTGTTTACCACCAGCAAAATGAATGGAGGGATGGGAGAAGGAAGAAGTAGAAAGTTTAGAGGGAGAGGAAATCCCATTTGTTATTACTCTCGGGAAAATTCTTACCCTTCAAAGAAGATTTTTGGCACTTCTAAGAATAATAGATGCCTGGCATCTTGAATCTTACAGAATCAAAGAGTGCAGAGGCTTGCAGAAAAATTAACTTTCTGTTTGAGAACTGTTAGAATTCTTTTCTTTTTTTTAAGAGCTAGTGATTCACTCTTAATCCATTCATCTCTTTAAAACACAAAGAACAGTCCATTTACATTTCCTGCTGTAATTGTCCATAAATAAAAATCCTTCTTCTTTAAACAAATTAGCATGCTACTTAGAGGAAGAGTGCACATCCTGTACAGCACAGATGACAGGTCCTGTGGGGGAACCATTTGAACAAGCACTGAAAGAATATGAAAGACAAGAAAAAACAGACTTGGAACTGGTAAAATGCCTCAAAGATATTGAAAAGAGGTCAGCAAAAGAAAGCAAGTCACTTTCTGCTGTAAGCCAGAAAGAGTCCTGAAATAGGAAAAAGTGTATTCTGTGTATCAGCCCATGACTGTCAGAATGCAGGTGTTTGTTGATTTCACCAATGGTGGGGGCAGGAAGACCCTGGTAAATACAGGGCTGTCAGTCTACTTTGGTGCCTGGTAAAATTATGGCGACAGTCATTCTGGGAGTTATTGAAAAACAGTCACTGGTCATAGCCAGCGCGGGTTCATGAGGAGAAAGTTCTTAACCAACTTAATTTCCTTTTATGAAAAGTTCACCCATCTAGTTGACCAAGGAAAGCCAGTAGATGTGGTGTTTTGGGATTTTAGCAAAGCTTTTGATACTGTCTCTCACAGTATCCTTCTGGACAAAATGTCCAGGACACAGCTAGAGAAGTCCCTAATACATTCAGTGAGCAATTGGTTGACAGGTTGGGCTCAAAGGGTTATAGAAAATGAGATTACATCAGGCTGTTGTCCAGTTACCAGTGGGGTTGACCAGGGCTTGATTTTAGGGCCAGTATTCTTTAATGTTTTTATAAATTATCTCAATGCAGGAATTGAATGCACATTAAGTAAGCTTGCCAAACTAGGAAGAGCTGTAGATTCCCTCAAGGGTAGGAAGGCCTTAGGGAGATATCTGGCTAGACTAGAGAGCTGGGCAGTCACCAGCCATATGAAGTTTAACAAGAGCAACTTCCAGATTCTTCACCACAGAGGGCATAATCCTGGTTATACATACAAATTGGAGGACAAGAAGCTGGAGAGCAGCCCTGAGGAAAGAGATCTGGGGTTTGGGGTTGATGGCAGGTTGAATATGAGTAAAAAGTGTGCCCTGGCAGGCAAAAAGGCCAACCATATCTTCACTGAGAAAGTAGTTGGTCACTGGAACAGGCTTCCCAGAGAACTGTTCGGCACCAAGCCTGTCAGAGTTCAAGGAGTGTCTGGACAATGCTTTTAGTCATACGGTTTAGTTTTAGGTAGTCCTGTGTGGAGCAGTGATTTGGACTCAGAGATCCTTATGGGTCCCTTCCAACTTGAGATATTCTGTGATTCTATGATTTGTCTGCCCCGAGAGACGGGGGAAGGAACAAACACTGAAGGGTAAGCACTGAGCCCATGTTATGGTAGGGATGACATCTGTGCTTCTATACTGCTGGTAATCCATGTGTGGGAGTGGGCAAGTTATTGTGAGGTCTTGTCTGGGCAGTCTGCATCTGGAAGTAGTGAAGAAAAGACTGTGAGGGTGTTATTAGGGGAAACTTGGAGGACTGGACTGTACTGGATTTTCATCTTCAATACCTTTTCATCCCATGGCTGTTAGACTGAGACTTGGCTCTGCAATCCCAGGACCTTGGTGGTCCGTAAATGGAAGAAGTTCAGTGTTCACTTAAACTCTTCACATGGCCTACAGTTCTCCAGGGAAGGCATTTGACCAAAGAGACCAGAGGATATACAATTTCAGCTGTGATGCAGACAGGTATCTTCAAGCCAGCCGAGATGGGAGCAATACAAATACCAAATTCCTGTGACAGAGGCTTGAATGCTTGCTAGATATCTAGAGGCCCTGATAGTGTCCTTGCGTACAGGCAAGAGGCTTCTAGCAACATAAGGATAATTTGTTATCATGGTACTACGGTGCTGGGTGATCCACTCTTTTCCACCTGACATAAACATTTTTTAATCACCTCAGCCATTATTTTTTGGCCTCTTCTGTACTTCTGATAGGAAAACTGTCCTCTATTCATCCACAGGTTTCCATTCACACATCAACTAGTTTGGCTTCCTCACTGTTAAAACAATGGATATAGCTGCAAGGGTATAGATACAGACTCTAATATAGGTCCCAAATCATCTATTTATAAAAGCTACCAAGAAAAAAGCCTTTAAGATTATCTTCCACTACCTTACTGGAAGACTGAACTATGCGCTTTTCATGGTTTCGTCTCCTCATTTATTACAGAGGCAACCTAAGTCAACAGCTCCCTTTTAGAAGACGTTAGCTACAGTGGCACAAACAAAAAGAGGACTTTAAAAAGAGTGATGTTGCCTGTTTGATATATTAAACAAAGGTTGTCACTATGATATTGAAGTCACGGTATGTACCAGGAACTGGTACAATCTGACAGAATTTATAATGTACAAAATAAACCAAGAAAAACTAATTTTCACAAGTGCACTTTAGCTGCTCAAATGAAGAGCTGCAAAATGCATAGCATTTTTGTTAGTTCAAAGGCGGAGAGAAGAAAAACTTCCCTCTTTACTTATTCAACTCTGCATCTTCTTGTATTCCGTATTCCTTTTTCTCCTCAGTGTTACCAAGGCCATTCCTGCAAAGCTTTCACAGCTAATGTTTTAATTTTGGCTATCTATGCTCATAACCTGTACTTAAATAAAGTCTGTTTTTACACACTTATAAAATCATTAAGGTTCCTGCTTTTACCTATAACTACTAAAAGTACTTGGCAGACCTGGGTCCCACATATGCAAACTTGGAAAATGATGCTGTTGGCTTTGAAATTGTGTTCTCTCTGTCTCCATTTAATTTCTTCTCTTTATCCACTTGCACCTTGAAAATGAAGCCAAGCAAGATATTACTGGTGTGTATAAAGTAGGTGAACATGTTGATCATATACTTGAGAATTTCTGTACAGCTTCAATAATTTAATTGCTTTACATTAAAGTAAGTTATTTTGCTTTTGGTGTAACTTCTGGGCATGTTAGTTTTATTTCATGTGGAATAAATCCTGCAATCATTATTTCTTAACACATTTTAGGCAGCTTCCTGTAGAATTTAGAAAGTATCTTGTTACTTTTCTCTTGTTTTGTCAAAATATTTAGTTTAATAGATTTTCAATCTAATTTTACTTATTATTGCTTTATTAATTTTTTTCTTCCTTTAGTTTTGTTTTTGCTAGAAGTTCTGCTTTATCTCTTCCTTCATAATGTTTCTTTTTTTTCCTTCAGCTTGTATAATGATAATTTTAGTTTCATGCTTTCAAAGTTATTTGATTCAGTGACTTCTTGAGAGTATTTTTGCATGGTTTGTTCATCAGGATATCTCCCATATACATTCTTTTCTTTTCATCTTCCCTGTCAGTTCTTATGCTGTTAATATTTCTCTCTCTCTTATCAGTCAAAATGCTATTACTTTCCCCATTACGATGGTCCTGCTGTTATCTCATAAAATCATGGATCATACTTACTGTAGAAATGCAAATAGTTACCCATTTATTCTCCTAGTACTAAAAAACAGACCTTCTAAAAGAAACACATCCAGTGGCCTGGATGTATATTTTGGGGTTTTTAAGTTACTGTTTAGAGTCCTACTTGTGTCATACTGCTCCATGTAAAAAAACTGCTCACACATATAGAAATCTAATTCTACATCTATATAGTGGTGAGGTCCATTGACCAGTCAGGACCAATACTTCTACCCTCTCTTAGTGTGAGATGCATGGAGCCAGCAAGACAGTGTAGGTTCACTCATTATTCTTTCTGTGGAGCAGTGTAGGAAATGCATAGTTTGAAGATACAGTAGAAAAAAATATGGGACCCCTTTTTTTCCATTTTCTTGGGAAATGGAAAAAGGGGTTGGGGAGTGTTATTGAATGTGGCCCAAATAGAGAAGGAGAGAATTAGGAAAAGTTTTCTCTTTGTCTCCAAGGTGAACAAGAGTCAGGAAATTCCAAATCCACTCTTGCTTCACATGAGCACAAGTCTAAATTCTAACAGCAGGATGCTTTTCCTGTGTTTCCTCTTTCAGGTTTTCAACAGAGACAACATGATCTGGCTGCCTATCTTTAGGTTTTTATAGAAGTAAATGATTTTTAACTCAATTTAATATGTCCAGGAGCTGCATGAAAATTGTCTGATGCTGCTACTAATTAATTCATCTCCATATGTCTACACATATGAAAGCAACAAAGAAATTAAAACTTTTTCTTATTGTATGGAAGTTGCATTGAGGGTTTTCCTGTAAATGACAGTGTGGTGTTCTCAGGGATTTTTTGGTGAAAACTATGCAGAAGTATAGGTCACTTTTACATTTCTCCCCTTGCCCCTCCCCAACAAAGATGATTAAACTCCAAAGAAGCATGTATCAGAAGCAGTCTTTTGCATCTGCTTTCTCAGGCCCGCTGAAGTTGAAGAGTCCAGGGGCTATTCTGAAGAAGTAAGTTCACCCTCAGTTCAGCTGCTGCAAGATTAGCACAGAACAAATAATTCTGATTTCTAGAACACCTGAATGACTATTCACCCCCAGCTGAATCTGGGGGTTTTCCCTGTGGCAAGACAAGGAACTGAAGATCTCCCAGCTTAGCTGTACTTGTGGCTTAAATTCCAGTTTGAAACTTACTCAGCCCAGGTAACTATGGCCATTATAGTGCCTGTAAGGAAGAACAGACCACAGGAAACAACTTTGAGAATTTTTTTCCTCTTCTTCC
>NW_009259102.1:4281009-4298568 GCF_000687185.1 Egretta garzetta | reverse complement strand
CAACACATCTCCCTTTCTCACAAAGTTCTCTTTGTAAGAAAAATCTTTTCCTATGTTGAAAGGTGCTACCTTCCTCTTTTTTCCCAGTTCAGCTGTTGAACCAACTTTTTTTTTTTTTCTTGGAGACAAGCAGATACCAATTTCTACCAGCACATTCCCTGAATTCTTGCACACAGCTGAGTCCCAGGAGCACTGCAAAAGTACTGCATATACTGGAATGATGCATCAAGAAATGCTGTGCATTAGATCAGAAAAGATGGGAAAACACCACTTTACACTTCTGTTGTCAAGTTTCCTGCACCAGCATCATCACAATAACCCCCCTACAGTTTTCCTACTTTTCTTTGTCTTTGCCTAACCCCTGGTAGGGAAATTGGATTGAGTGACTTGCCAAGGCCTTATAATGAGATTGCAACGCTGTTTGAAATTCCCTATAGCAGTGTCTTGTTGATTGTCAATCTGTTGATCATGTTGAATTCTCTCTTCCTCCACTACAGCATGGTTTCAGGAAGGCAAACACTCCAGGAAGCAATGAGACTGCTTTCTGTGATGAGCTTTGGAAACATGCTGCTAATTGCCATGGCTGTGATTCTCAGTTTGACTGATAGCTCTAGGAATCAAAGCACTGTCTCTGGAGTTCACCGTGATTTGCAAGTGAGCCCTCTGGCTTTCTTACTGAGTCACCATGCCAACCATTAGTAGCATTTCTCACTAAATGCATAACACAGTCTACAAGCTTTTCAACCTTCAGCACGTGTAGCTGTAAATGGTTTACAATACGTTTAGTTTAGCATAGAACACAGTTTTCTTCACCTCCTATTGTTCAGGCTAGGGACACATAAACGAATTAAATGTGTACATAGCAATCATACTGCAGTACAATGTCATTTGCACACTGCAATTCTTCATGTGATTCACCGTGATAATTTTTGTTGCTTTTGCTGGTGCATATGCATTTAGTTAAATCATGTATTGTAACTGCATAAATTTAAATTAAAAACTGGGCTTATTTTGTCTTCAGAACATCCTCTAAATGGCACTCAGTGTTTTGTTTTTTTTTTCCAAAGACTCTCGAGATTGGAACCATTTCTATAAAACAAAATACCCACCGTGTGTCAGAGATAAAAAGGGAAGTTTTAGTATGGAAAAGAAGGATGTTCAGATGATGGTAAGTGAGAGCAAAAATATTTGTATTTTTGTGAAGCTTACGGGGGCTTTTTTTCCAACACTTTTGTCAGAAAATGAGTGTTTCCCAGTGTGAAGTTCTAGCACTCATATAAATATGTGTGTTGTATATGCATATATATTGCGCATGTGTGCTGTATCTCTACATAAAACAGAGATTTTGCAGTACAGACATTATTTAGCAGAAATGTTTATGTCAGAAAAACCTTACGCTGTTTTCCTCTCACAAATAGGCATATAATTAAAAAAACCCCAGTTTTCACCAATATTTCCAAGGCCTCTTTGTTTAAAGAAAAAGGTTTAAGAAGAGGAAGGACCAGCAACAGATGAGGGTTGATTCAGAGATTACCTACACAAACTCAATTCATATAGTTCTGTGGGACCTGGAGGGCCTGCACCTGAGCAAGTTGGCTGGTGTCCTTGTGAGGTCACTGTCAAATAATTTTAAATGGCTGTGGAGATTAGGGGAGGTTATCGACAATTTGAGAATTGGCAAACAAAATCACACCCATCTTCAAATAGGACAAGAAAGGTGGTGTGGGGTACATCCAGACAGTCAGTTTGACTTTGGTCCCTGAAAAAAATCATGAACTGAACCCTCTTGGGGAGCAGCTCTGGGCACATGAGGGAGAGTAAGGTGATGGGAACAGTCAGTGTAGTTTGAGCAGGAGTTGGTGCCTGACAAACCTTGTGGCTTTCGGTGATAAAATAGCTGGACTTGCGGAGCTGAACTTCCCCTTGAAAACTTTCTAAAGTTTCTAAAACATGTGGTACCTGAAAGATATTTTATCCTGTTTTATGGCAGCAGTTTTCCAAGCTTATGCAATAAAAAAAACCATCTGGAAG
This sequence comes from Egretta garzetta, assembly GCF_000687185.1. Classification (NCBI taxonomy): domain Eukaryota; kingdom Metazoa; phylum Chordata; class Aves; order Pelecaniformes; family Ardeidae; genus Egretta; species Egretta garzetta. The sequence goes on along the minus strand of NW_009259102.1, from coordinate 4,296,537 downwards.
ACAGGAAGAGAACTGAGATCTCAGTAACAGGTGACATTCAGCTAGCAGAGGGAGCTGACACACATTTTCAGATCTCTCTGGGATCAAGAATTGGAGACAACTGGTTTATTTATTTCTTTTTACAAAGTATAAATTAACTGTTAAAAGCAACCTTTCTCAGTTGGCTGTGGTCCAGGTACCCTCTAAATGATCAGCATTTTAAGTCTTAAGAATTAATTTCACCACGATAGAAAAACTCTTCAGACAACAAAGAGTCCTTGTCCTACCTCCCAATTAGTGCAAGGGTCCTTTCTGGGGCAAGCCAGGAAGCATTCATAACGTAGGCATGCAGGTGTGATGGGTCAGACCAGTGCATCTGAAAGGCATTGTAAAGAATATCAGCTCTTAAAGCTAGATCTTTTTTTTTTTTTTTCATTTTAACACTTTAATTGCTCTTTAATTGGAAGAAGTGATATGATGAACATATTTATTACTCCAAGAAACTCACAGTAAATAGATTGTCATTTTGAAAATTGTTTCCTTCTTCACCTGTGTGAAGTTGTCTCAATCTCATCATCTAGAATTTACCAAGGTAGATATCTGAAAGGACAAAAATTCTAAAGAACAAGAATTAGAGGTTTTTTTCATACTATAGTTTTAAATACATTTCCTCCATGTGCCTGGACAACATTGGCTTAAATGAACTGCTATATATCTTTTCTGAATGAAGCATTTTGCACACATCAATTTTAAAGAACTATTTGATCATATCTTAATTTTTATTGTCATTCAAAGTCTCCTTATGCTTGGGACTTCCTCCAGGCTCATGAAATTGAAGGGCTGTGGAAACATCACTATTGGCATTCAGGTTTTTGTCTTACTGACACTGTTCAGAAAGAGACAGCTTTGGATACACTTCCACATGGCATGGAAATTGTTGTTTTCTTCTAATAATGAGCAGGGAACCATATTAGAATACTGAAAACAATATTAGCTTTGTAGTTTCTTTCTTTACTTCATTCACAGAGGTTTTTTTCTTTTTTCTCTCTCTTGTCCCTTGATAGATTTTAAAGTTTTACACACATAGCTCTGCCCAGGTTCTGAACACTATGATCTTCTGTGATGGAGGAAAACCCAAAAAGTCACTTGGAATGTAATGAAAAAAAAAAAAGCAAGTGTGTCTATATGGAAAGAAGAAATAACAAATCCGCTGACTTCTCCAAAACAGATCTTCCTATGTTAGAGACATATTAATAGAGAAACTTGGATCAAAAATCTTTCTACAGCTCAGACATTTATTATGGTATGCTGGATAATGCTTGGACAGTAAAACCAATTTTTGTATTCACAAAAAGAATCTGCAAAGAGGAGAAAAATTGTCTAGATCACACGAATAACAGTCATTGCAAAGCATGTTTCTTGGGAAAGAAGATGATTTGAAATATTTTTTTTCTATTCCTGATACCTAAATCCTTTTTTTTTTTTTTTTTTTTTTCTTTTTTTCTGATTTGCTGAACTAGGAGCTTGAGGACAAGGAATGGAAACAAACTTGATGACTTGAAACATAAAGTGAAACATATAATCCCACAACCATCGTTTTACTTTTCTCTATGTGTCCTTTAGATAACAAACTATTTGGAAATGAAGCATTGCAAAGTTCCATGCTTTAGAAAGGCATTTCAAATGCAGTTATGTTTATAGTACTTAGTTTTTAGAACTAATTTAATAAATTGTTAAGAGTTATTTTTATATAATAAATATAATACATAATAATAAATATGATTCTATAATAATATACACTAATAAAATATATTAATAATACCAAATTAAATATAAATAATGCATATAAGTAATAATAATGCTATTTTCAAAGTTTTTACCTCATTGAAAGTACATTTTTTTGGTCTTTTTTTCATTAAAATATTATTTCAGTGGAAAAATTCTTCACAAAGGAAAGATGCCTCATCCAGTACAAAGATATGTGTCTTCATATGCCTATTCAAGATTCATGTCAAGGGAAGATTTCAGCAGTGAATTATTTCTTTTTGTTGGAGAAAAATCATAGCTCTACACAAAGCATCCAGGGTTTTGAAGAATGTGATTTTAACAGACAGGAGGTTAACAGTGTCCGGATTAAACAGATATATAGTCCAAGATGAAAATTGTAATCTCTGCGTAAAAAACAATGTGGGTTTTTTCACAGTTAAAATGTAAGCTTGAATGTTTAGTCCTCAGAGTAATGTAACAATCTTAGCAACAGGCTGCTAAAAAAATCTAACAAACTTTGCCCACTTTTGCACCCATATTCATTTGGGATCCACCCTGACACCTTATACAGTACTTTAATATGCCACTTGGCCTTATCTTAGCTCTGTAAGTGCAGATCACTAATTATCTCATTGTTGTATTCATCCTCTTTCTGTCCATGACCACAAGACAGTTATCCAAATAATTAGATTCTCTGACCTTTTAAATTAGATTTGGCAGCATTTTGCCACCTTTCTTGACCCTCTTATTCACCTTAGCCTGAAATAAAACTAGAGATGGAAAATTTCAGCCAACATAATATTTATTGGAAAAGTACCATGTAGAAGTTCTGTCTAATGCAGATATTGTACAGCCTGACCCTTGCCTTCCAGAGATCCCAAGAGTACTTTATACCCATGTTCTAAATAATTTATTTTCAGCCCAGATTTCACAATTGCCTCAAACTACAGCACTTTTCACTTTCAGTTTGAATTAACAACATTCAGATATGAATGTTTTTTTTAGGTCAACCATCATCACTGAGGTTTTTGACAAGTCATCAGTGGAGTTTTACAACCAAATTCTTCTGGGAGGATGTGAGTATTTAACAAATTCAAATTCATTGCCAACTCATTAAAAAAAGGACTTAAAATTTTCATGACCTGAGAGCTACAAATGAAGTAATCAGTCCTGCTGTAATAAGACCATCTATTGACATGATCAATAGAACCCGTCTCAAAAGATCTTGTTTATGAGGAAGAGAAGAAAAGGATTTATTAGAAGAAAAACTCTTGGGATCATGATGGATGCATGGTTTTCTGTGTTTGTGGTGGTCAAATGTCCAATAGCTGACATTTATTTCTTACTTAATAGAAAAATGACAAACGGACAGTTATATACTGGGTATAAATATCTTAGCACAACGACTCAGAGGAATAAGGTTTTTAAAGGTGATTGAAGACCAGTATCAAATACCTTAGATTCTCTCACCTGAAGAGTGATGCAGTCACTTGGTCTGTTACAATACATGTAATTACATATGCAGGCATGCAATGACCCTGCAACTGAAGGGCTATTCAAAACCAAAGGTGCTGTAGCTACAGCAGCAGTCCTTCCCATAAAACACAATCATCTAGATATTTTATACATGTTTGTAGGCTATTCATAAAAGAAATGATTGACAAAAAGAGCCTTATGCAAGGGAACAAAACAGTTGAAACTGAGCCTTTCAGAACTTATTTGATGTGCTTGTAAGCAAGAATGTTTTCCTTAGTTCTATAGCCAAAAGAAAAAAACATATGTTTAAATCAAGCACTGACTAAAAAATGCTGTGCCTGTTATTCCATTCAAAATATTACTATAGGTCTAGACTCCCTGGAAAACAAGTAATTTTTTTCACTGGAAAGTCTTAAATGCATAAATGATCTTTCTCCTTGATCCAAGTAAGGAGAGAAGAACTAAATTTTTAATTCCTGTAAGAAAAAAAGATTTCTCCACCATTTCTTTTTTGAGATTCAGCAGAACAGAAATATCTCATAGCTGTTTCATGATAAAATTTCCTTTCCCACTTAAAAGTGAATGATGATGAAACATCAGCATTCATTGCTTGTTTCACCAACTCTTTTTCTAAGGTCTTTATTCATTGGTCCTCAGTCCTGCCTTAACTCATTCTCTCAGTAGTGGATGGACACTGAAACTCCATTTGTGAGGAAACTTCTGGGTTGAGATAAAGACAGCTTAGTAAGTAAAAAACCACAATAAACAAGAACCCCAGCCCCCCCCGCCTCCCCCTCCAGCAAACCCAAGAAAAACAAGTGATGCAAAAAATCCAATTGCTCGCCACCAGCCAACTGATGCCCAGCCAGTCCCCAAGCAATGGCAGCCCTTGCATGTTTCCTCCTCTCCAAGTTTTTATGGCTGAGCATGACATCATATGGTACGGGGTATCCCTTTGCTCAGCTGGGGTCAGCTGTCCCAGCTGTGTCCCCTCCCAGCTTCTTCCCCAGCCTACTCACTGGCAGGGCAGTGTGAGAAGCAGAAAAAGCCTTGACAATGTGTAAGCACTGCTCAGCAATAGCTGAAACTTTGGTGTGTTATCAAGACTGTTTTCAACACAAATCCAAAACACAGCAACATGCAAGCTACTATGAATAAAATTAATTCTGTCCCAGAGAAAACCAGTACAGTTCTTTGAAAAATCCCACCTGCCAGAACCAGGTGGAATAATACCAAATGTACACGAGAGGTTAATTTATTTGTTTTTTTTTTTACCTTACAAAGTCCATCAGAAGGCTGAGCTTTTCACCTTCAGTCCCTCCTCCCCATATAGCAGGTTTGAGCCCCTCCTCCAGAACACCTGTCCACGTGTTGCTCTTGTACCAGCATGAATGGTTTCACCAGTAACCAGAACTTCATAGAGAGACTCAGAGTTGGCAGGATATGGCTGGTGTAAAATCAGAACACTGAAACATTTGTGTATTGCATACCAAAAGCATCTCACACACAGAGGAGGACTTTACTCACTTATATATAGGTGTTATTGTCACTTATTTCAATCTTTGTTAGGTTATTTTCCTCTCTTCTTATTCCCCACTCTCCCACATTCTCTGTGTTTTCCAGATTTTAAGGTCCACCTTCTCAATTAATAGCTTTAGTAATTTTCCATGGTTTTAGTATCTTCTTCTTTCCTTCGACAAACTCAGTATATTAATTGTAATTTACCCCGGCAGACTGTCCCACCCTGCAACCCTCTTTGCAACACGTTGTCATTTACATGAGTAGCATTGGGTAATCTATCAGTTTGTTGGCTCCAGCAGCGGTGTTCAGTATAAAGTTGCCAGGAAACACAACTTTGCAGGCCAGAATCAAGTAATAGTCAGCACAAAAATGAAAGAAATCCCACCCTGGCAGACTAAGATATAATTTAAAAACTGTAAAAAAAAACCCCAAACTTGTAGATGTGCAGACTATAATATCATTACTTCATTACTGAGACCATCTAATTCTGAGACTAGCTACGCAATATTTGTTGCTCTGATATATCTGTCTTACATGCAACATGTTTTCATTGTTCTTCTGTTGGCACAATGATGGAGAAATGAGGCATGATCTTTTACCTCTAATTTAGCAGTACTTTGCACAAACAATACTGTATATGTTGTAAGAGAACATTCCCAAAATTGTCATTATCATCTTTTAGAAAAAATACATTTGATCTATCTAAAAGAAATAAAATCTTTACAAAACAGCTGGTTCCTACCTCCCTTCAAGAGAAATAAACTGAATTTGACAGAATAGGAAGAAAAAAAAATCTTAACATAATAAAATTACCACTTAGAAGAACCAATTTTACCCTATATTTTTAAAAATTTACTTATAACCTGTGTTAATCAAACTCTCTTTTTCTTTTTAGGATCATAATTACCTTCTGCTCCTGTTTCCCTTAATTTTGTCTACTAGGGAATCTTTGTATAGTTTGTCCTACTCCTCCTACCTTTATACTGCAGAGAAGGCAGCACTTGGTTTGTCTGTTTTAGAGAGGTTCAGCCTCTGGGTGCCATCTTTAACCAAATTGTTGCACATAATTCCAAGTTAAAGAAACCTGCCCTTAAAAGGAGGAGAAGCAGATGCAATCCTACATGGAGCAATGGAAACCAAATGAGTAAAGCCTCTTGGCTTGCCGTTTGCATGGGAATCACTGGGCAAGAAATGCAACCACGTTTAACGCGGAAGGAGCTGAAGCAAGCCAGTTTGCTTGCTATGAAATGATCTATGAAATCACATAAGCACATTCCCAAATCTAGAGCCATCTCAGGAGGTAGGATTGATCTGCTGTAATGTATGATATGATAAATCTTTACTATTTTCCTTTCTTTCTATTTCTTTGTTGTTGATGTTAGGTTTTTTTCTTTTCACCGTAGGAATAATTATAGAAGCACTACAGCACATTCAATACACAGCTCCACCTGAGGGGAAAAGTTAATAGGCGATACCTGGGTTTCTCACAGTCAGTACTTGTCGGAGGCAGGCTTTTATTGTAAATTGCAAAAATATACGCAGAAGTAATTTTAATCAAAAGCTTTTAACAGTATGCACAAAGCCAGCAGTAAGCAAACACTTATTAAGGATTTTTGTAAGATAAGGTCCATGGATTGTTGTGTTCCTAGTTCACACAAGTAATGAAAATGAAGACATCTTTGCTATATATTTTTTTATATCCTTGAAGGCACTTTTCTCCCAGAGCTGCGTATGTCGGTCAGACTTCGTCACTTACATAGACATTCATAAGAGATTTACCTGCTCATTATAGGACCTGCTCAGATGTGAGTATAACTTTTGAAGGCCCAAGCCACCTTCTAACCATGTGGAGCTATGACAAATGTCTCCTCCAGAAAATCACTCCATAATTCTTGAGGTCTCAGATGTGCCTGGCGCACATCAAGTTTATTTGGTGGCTATCCCTAATTTCCCACTTCCAACAAGCCACATCCAAATATCCTGCCATTTCCAAAGGCATTTGTTTTGGCAAGACATCAGGTTTCAGTCTATTAATGGATGCCTCTCATTATTCCCATTTATTGGTCTATATATTGATGGTTCTGAAGCTATATCATATAAAATGATTTTGTACAGAGTTGCCTGTAAACTTTCACTTTCTGCAGCTGCCTACTAGGTCAAAAAAAACCCCAACTCAAACCCAAACATTTATCATTTAGAGCCAACTTGTGTTAAGTTCAGATAAAATCCACTCAGCCAGAACAGGAACTTTGACGTTCCTTTACATTGCAGTGCTGAACCTGTAGCAGCCGACTGATAGACATTAAGACAAGAGTTTGGTGACCAAAACACTGGACTGTGCAACTGTTGGTGCATTGACCTGGTGATTGCCAGGTGCCCACCAAGCCACTCCATCAATCCTCCTCACCAACAGGACAGGGAGAGAAAACCCAACAAAAAGTCAAGATAAGGACAAGGAGATCACTCAGCAATTACCATCATAGGTAAAACAGACTCAACTTGGGAAATTAATTTGATTCATTGCCAAGCAAACAAGAGTAGGGTGATGAGAAATAAGAACAAATCTAAAACCACCTTTCCCCCACCCCTCCCTTCTTCCTGGGAAAAATTTCACTCCTGATCCCCTCCCCCCTCTCCCCCAGGCAGCGCAAGGGGGCAGGGACCAGTGGTTGTGGTGGGTTCATTATGTGTTATCTTTGCTGCTCACGCTTTTCTCCTGCTCCAGCATGGGGCCCCATCCATGGGAGACAGTCCTTCATGAACTTCTCCAACATATGGGTCCTTCCCACAGACTGCAGTTCTTCATGAACTGTTCCAGTGTGGGCCCTCTATGGGGTCAAAGGTCCTGTCAGAAAACATGCTCCTGCATGTGCTCCACTCCACAGGGCCACAGTTTCTGCCAGGAATGTGCTCCAGCATGGGCTTTTCATGGGCTGCAGCTTCTTTTGGAGAACCTGCTCTGGTGTGGGGTCTTCCATGGGCTGCATGGTGGATATCTGCTCCATCATGGACCTCCATGGACTGCAGGGGATTCTCTGCTCTGGCAGCTGGAGCACCTCCTCCCCGTCCTTCTTCAATGACTTTGGTGTCTGCAGAGTTGTTTCTCTCACATTTTTCTCACCCTCTCTCCCAGCTGCTCCCAGCTCCCTTTCTTAAGTATGTTATCACAGAGGTGTTACAACATCACTGATTGGCTCAGCTTTGGCCAGCGGCAAGTCTGTCTTGAGACTGTCTGGCATTGGCTCTGTCGTATATAGATGCAGCTTCTGGTGTCTTTTCATTGAAGCTACCCCTTCAGCCCCACTCCCCAACCCAACCCCTGCTATCAAAACCTTGCCGTGTAACCCAATACAGCAACACAAGTAGACCCAGGAGTTAATTTACACTCAGAAGAAGCCCTGGTAGAACAATGTGATATTTCTCACCATATCACCTTGGGGAAGGCCTGATGTAGAAGAAAATAATCCAACTTTGGACATCTCTGTGAAACATTTTTGGTAGATGCTTGACCTGGTAACTGTAGGGAATAAAGGAGATTCTTTGAAGTTAAACCATATAATGATAAGAAATGCGGGGGTTTTTTTTCCCCAGGTATGTACATGAATGTTTTTATTCAGTTTTCCCCTATAAGAAAATGTTGTGGGTTTTTTTGTTTGGTTTTTTTTTTTCCTTAACAAAAGCCTGTCTAGGTTGGTCATTGAAACCAGGCTGTGAAGCAAAGGATAGGCACTGAACAGGTTAGTTATGTAGAGAGTTTTAATTCAGGGAAGGTAAGAATGGCAGTAAACTGTTAGGCATTCAAAATTAACTCTCTTTTTTTTACATTAATAACCCTGCTAACCAAACCAAAAAATACTGAAGCACAGAATTATGTGACACCTATGAGATGTGGATGGAAAATGGAGACTGGTAAAATGGGAGCTGTGTTTGAATTAAAATCTAAGTACTCTCTATAACTAGAAAATTAAGCTACTAAGAACCGTTCTGCAGCTGTAACAGAGAAGCTTGTAAAATATCAAGACAGGCTGCTACTCTCAGGCCCTTGCAGTCTGTGGATATGCCTCCTCTCTCTCTACCTGCCCTTTCCCCCCAGAAGTACACTTCTGCGTCTTTTGGACGGGCAGAGAATTAGCTGTCTGGGAAACTTTTCTCTACTATTAACAGTGATAAACATTGCATTACTGAATGATCTACAGCTTCACTTTGGATGGAGTTGAACTGTTATAGTAACTTTTTGTATAGGATAAGCCCCAACTGGGAAAGATTAGTCCTAGAAGGACAAAACAGAGATTTTTGCACAGGATAAGGTGAGACAGCTTGACTAGAGCCAGAAGGCAGTTTGGTGGTAGCGCCAGGGCAAGGAGTCAGACACTGAGTCCTGATCAACAGACATTTGGCTCACTGTCTGCAGGAATTTAGACCTTCCAGACTGACAGAATGGCTGAGGATTCACGCTCTCTCCTTTTTTTTTAGGGTGTTTTTTTTTTTTTTCTGACAAAACAACAATACAGAAAACCTCTCAGGTTCTATCACTTTTGAATTAAATAAACCTGTTTCTAGATTCCTGGAAGGATATTGTAAGTATTATTGCTTCCAGGATCCAGTCCTGTAAGCTGAAAAACTTACATTTCAATGTTGCTCAGTTTTCAGATGAATTCTCCCCTCAAAAAATTTAGGAAATTCCTTATGTTTAGAGTTTTCTTTTGCCATGGAACAAAAACTACAGCACCTAGCACTTCTTTCTTATGAATAATTTTATAGCTGAAAATCAAATACCTCAGCATATGACTAGTCTCAGAAACCTACTGACTTCCATCTCATTCTTGTTTGCTATGTGTGTTTGGCACAGATTAGCTTAAAACCATTTGTAAATTCTCATGGTTGTAGTAGTATATTTTTTTCCCCAAATAAACTAATTTTTGCTATAAATCTACTGACAGACCACTAATGTTAGGTGATAGTGAGATCTCGCTCAATGCTTGAACCTTTGTGCATTGTTCCAATAGGATTAATCTTCCTTCCATGTTTATTTAAAGAAAGTGAACAGCAGAAGAGGCAACATAACATAAAGACAGTATAAAGGCTATATAGTCTCTTAATATTCTATATGTACTAGAATGCTTCACTGCATACCAAAGAGGTATCATTTTGTATCAGTTTGGCAAAAAAAATATGGGAATATAGCCCTTTGTTAGCAGAGAAACACAGCTTTTTATTGTTACATTTTTCTTTTATTTTTAACATATTAGAAAAGATTCAGTCCCATGTAAACCACCAATTTTATTGTTCCATATATACCTTAAGCTCAAGTAATCTTCAAAAATGTAATTTATGTTGTTGGTGTTTTTTTTATTTAAATTGAGGATGTTTCCTGCTTTTTTCCTTCCTGTATAAACATCTAAGACTGGATTCTAGTGTTTATAAAAACATGGAATCAAAGTATAATAGTGGTTATATTTTTTATTCATTTATTTTTGCTATTGTATGTGTTATAAATACAGGCAGACACAGCTTTGCAGTTTAAATAGGCTGGCTGGGAATAAAGCTTAAACTGCTGCTCTGGGTTGCTTTGCAAATTCTGATGACAGTTTTATTGTAAGCAGAATGCTGTGGGGAAAGAAAAAAAAAAACCTAGTGCCATGCTGCTGTATCTCTCACTGACAAAAATAAGTCAAGAAAACTATATGTTATCTCCCTGAAGGTGGCACCATGGTAACTGCAGTTCTCAATGGATAAAGAGATGCAACCCATCTCTCTGTCAACTCCTACTCTGTGATCCTGTTTTTCCCCACTTCAACACATTTCTAGATTCCTCTGTATATTTGTGTATTCTTGTATATATATATGTATATGTATAATAAATATAATAAAATAAATAGTATAATATAATATAAAAATAGTATAGTATCATATCATATCATATCATATCATATCATATCATATAGTATATAATTTTGTATATTATATGTTATACTGTATAGGGGTCTGCCTATTTTTGAACTGGTGGTAACCAGTTCAGGAAAGGTCCTGTCATTATGACACGGTCTGCAGTGGCAGCCTCGTGGGAGCAGAGGGGATATTTTCCTTGAAGTTTAGCTTGTTTTCATTCAGCACAGAACTCGCCTGCAAGGTGAGTTCTCCCTTCAAGCTAGTGTTTTCTGCAGATAGGCAGCTGCCTTTACTCAAATACTGGAACAAATGCCTGGCAATATCCCAAAAATATGTGGCTACATAGAAGTCCAATTGCAATTATTCAAAGTTCAGTATTTAGTTTTATGTCTGTGTTTCTTCTTCTGGATTCCAGAATTCCCAGAGGAATTTCTTTGGGAATTCTCAGGGTTTCCATAGGAAAATTTTTGCATCAATTATAAAAACTGTAGATGAACTGTAAAAAAAAATCAAACGTAAAACCAAAGTAACTTTTGAAACATTTTTTTTTTTTCATTAACTGAAAACTAAAGTGTCACCTTAAATTAAAGTGTCTGCTGTGGCCAAGAAGGCCAACAGGTTGCTGGGTTGCATCAAAAAGGGCATCGCCGGCAGAGATAAAGAAGTCAATGCTTGTCAGGCCACACCTGGAATACTGTGTACAATTCTGGGCCCCGCTACTCAAAAAAGACATGGACAGGCTGAAGGGTATCCAGAGAAGGAACACCAAGATGATCAAAGAACTGGGAAGCCTGCCATATGAGGACAGGCTGAGAGAACTGGGTTTATTCAGCCTTGAGGAAAGGAAGCTCAGAGGTGATCTCATCACCATGTACCCATATTTAAAGGGTGGCTACAAAGAAGCTGGAGACTCCCTTTTTACAAGACGTCACATGGAAAAGACAAGGGGTAATGGGTACAATTTAATCCTGAGAAGATTCCCATTGAACTTGAGAGGAATAATTTTCACAATGAGAAGAGTCAACCATTGGAATAATCTTTCCAGGGGAATGGTTGACTCCGACACATTGGACACTTTCAAAATGCAGCTGGAGACAGGGTGCTGGGCCATCTTGTTTAGACTGTGCTCTTGCCCAGAAATGTTGAACCAGATGATCTTTGAGGTCCCTTTCAACCTGGTATTCTGTGATTCTATGACCTTAGATATGACTGACTGAAGCTTCCTGAGTAATAGAAGATGGTCATACCCTTCATTGCCTTTCAGATTCCTGCATGTTTATCTATTTTGATTAGGTCCAAGAGGTGAAGTGTGGCACTGAGCTTTATACATCTTGTGTTTAAGGATCTTTTTCTTTTGAAAAAAAACCTGCGTACCTTCATAGATTCTGTCTCTTTGCTTTTCTACCCCACTGCAAATTACAATTTAGTTGTTTTATTTCACAGTGGGGAGGGAGGTGGTTTTAAGGCTACATCTTCCCTGTTTAGTTTCCTTGATACTGTGTTTGAAACTTGTTATTTTGTGTCTGGTGCTTGGAGCATGATGGAGTACTGGGAGTGGGCCAAGTCTGATCATAAAAATCATAGAATCATAGAATGGTTTGGGTTTGAAGGGACTTTAGAGATCATCTAGTACAATCCCCCCTGCAGTGAACAGAGACAACTTCAACTGGATCAGGTTGCTCAGAGCCCAGACCAACCTGACCTTGAATGTTTCCAGGGATGGGGCATCTACTGCCTCTTTGGGCAACCTCTGCCAGTGTTTCACCACCCCCATTGTAAAAAATGCCGTCACTATATCTATTCTGAATCTACCCTCCTTTAGTTTAAAAGCATTGCCCCTTGTGTTATTGATACAGGCCCTGTTAAAAGCTTTGTCCCCATCTTTCTTATAAGCCCCCTTTAAGGACGGAAAAGCCACAATAAGGTTTCCCCAGAGCCTTCTCTTCTCTAGGCTCAACAATCTCAGCTCTCTCATCTTTTTCTCACAGGAAGGGTGTTCCATCTCTCTGTTTCTGTGGTCCTCCTTTCGACCTGTTCCAACAGGTCCATGTCTTTCCTGTGTTGAGGACTCCAGAGCTGAATGGGGGACTCCAGGTGGGGACTCACCAGAGCAGAGCAGAGGGGTAGAATCATATCCCTCGACCTGCTGGTTACCCTTCTTTTCATGCAGCCCTGGATACAGTTGTCTTTCTGGGCTACAAGCGCACATTGTTGGTTTATGTCCAGCTTTTCATCCACCAGTACCCCCAAGGTCCTCTCCGCAGGGCTGCTCTTGATCCTTTCATTTCTCATACAGGGGGCGTTGCCCCAACCCAGGTGCAGGACTCTACACTTGGCTTCATTGAACCCATGACGTTCACACAGGCCCACTTCTTGAGCTTGTTCAGGTCACTTTGGATGGCATCCCATACCTCAGTCATGTCAACTGCACGACTCAATTTGGTGCCATCTGCAAATTTGCTGATGGTGCACTTTATCCCCCTGTGTCATTGATGGAGACTTTAAACAGCACTGGTCCCAGTACAGTCCCCTGAGGGACACCACTGGTCACCAATCTACATCCTGACATTGAGCCACTAACCACTACACTCTGGATGCAACCATCCAGTTAATTCCTTATCCACTGAACAGTCCACCCATCAAATCCATATCTCTCCAATTTAGAGGAAAAGGCGTTGTGAGGGATTACAGCATTCCAGATAGATGCCACCCATAGCTCTTCCCTTGTCCACTGGTGTAGTCACACCATCATAAAGACCACTAGGTTTCTGAGGCAAGACTTGCCCCTGGTGAAGCCATGCTGGATGCCTTGAATCACCTCCCTGGCCTCCATGTGCCTTAGCATAGCTTCTAGGAGGATCTGTTCTGTGATCTTCCCAGGCACAGAAGTGAGGCTGACAGGTTGGTAATTCCCAGTTCCCTCCTTTCTATCCATTTTAAAAATGGGTGCCCCTTTTTGCAGTCACCAGGGAGTTAACCTGACTGCTATGACTTTTCAAATATCGTGAAGAGTGGCTTGGCAACTACATCAGCCAATTCCCTCAGGACTCTTGCATGCATCTTGTCAGGTCCCATAGACTTATGTATATTCAGGCTCCTCTGGCAGTCTCAAACCCGATCTTCTCTTACAGTCGGAGGGACTTTGCTCCCTCAGTCCCTGCCTTGCAGTCCATCCACTCGAGAGGTGTGGGAAAAGATATTGCCAGTGAAGGCTGAGGCAAAAAAGGTTGTCAAGTACCTCAGCATTCTCGTCCGTTGTTACCAGTTTGCTAGTTGTGTTCATCGTGGGTGGTACACTTTCCTTGACCTCCCTTTTCTGGTTGACATACCTATAGAAGCCCTTCTTGTTATTCTTTGCATCCCTTGCTAAGCTCAGCTCTAGCTGCACCTTGTCCTTCCTCAACCCATCTCTACACAACCAGGCAATGTCCCTTTACTCTTCCCTTTGCCTTTTAGTTTGACCAGCAGGTCTCGACTCAGCCATGTCAGTCTCTTGCCTTCCTTTTCTGATTTCTTACACCTGGCTATTGAGAGCTCTTTTACTCTATGGAAAGCACCCTTAAAGATCTGCCAGCTCTGTTTTACTCCCTTGTCCCTGAGGGCAGTTTCCCAGCGGGGGTCCTATTGACTAATTCCTTGAAGAGCTGGAAGTTTACTTTCTTAAAATTCTGGGTCCTGACTTTACTCTTTGCCTGTCCCACATCCCTCAGGATTGTGATATCCACCAGTGCATGATCACTGCAGCCCTGATTGCCTCCAATCTCGAAGTCACCAATTAGCTCACTTGTTTTTGTGACCAACAGGCCCAGTAACAGGTCCCATCCGATGGGTCTGTCTATTACCTGCTTCAGAAATTATCCTCAATGCCCTCCAGGAATCTCCTGGATTGTCTGCTGTGGCTACTCTGCATGAGAATATTCTTGCTGATACATTGCATGCCCTATGGTTTTGTTTAAGGCAGGATAAATTAAGTACAATTCATTTTTGCAGACTACACATAGTGCAGAAAGAACAGAGAAAGAAAGGATCGGAAGTAAATGCACTGACTTTTTAGCGTGAAAAAGCCTAAATGAGATAACATTTAATTTTGCCTGTCTTTACAGTTACTTGAGTTGAATCCAACCACCTCAGGTGCTTTTATAAATCATGATGGCTTAAACTGCCATAGTGTGCCTGTATATCACATTGCAGCTTAGACAAACTGAATTGCTTACTGGTAACTTTCTGGTAATTAAAGGATTTCACACTTACAGAGTCAGATTCTGAAAACTTAGCTATTTTCAAAGAAGAGCATTGATATTGTCCCAAGAAGTCTCACTTTGCTTAGAAACAGATTTTTCCTCAGTTGCCAGTTCAACAAAAGCGTATAGTTGCTTTCTAAAATATTTTCCTTGACAAAATATTTTGTAGCACTGTAGAACTATCTGAATAAGTGTTTTTTCTACAACCCTGTATATTTCAGCTTGCTAAAATACATAGATATTCAAGGGCTCAGGAGTGTTAATGATACTGATAGATATATTTGTGCTTTCTCTTCATTTGGTAAGGAAGAACTTGGCTTATACATTTTTTATGGGAAAAAAAGAAATGCTGAGGTCTTCAGTGACCACCTCAGAAATAAGATCTTATTAAAATAGAATCATAGAATGATAGAATCATCTAGGTTGGAAAAGACCTTTGAGATCATTGAGTCCAACCTTCAACCTAACCCTGCCATCCCACCACTAAACCATGTCCCTAAGCACCTCATCTATCCTTCTTTTAAACACGTCCAGGGATGGGGACCCGACCACCTCCCTGGGCAGCCCATTCCAGAGCCTGACAACCCTTTCTCTGAAGAAATTTTTCCTAATGTCTAGCCTAAACCTGCCCTGGCACAGCTTCAAACCATTCCCC
>NW_009259102.1:4277326-4280912 GCF_000687185.1 Egretta garzetta | reverse complement strand
TCCCAGCACCGAGTACAGGGGCACGATCCCTTCCCTACTCCTGCTGGCCACACTATTCCTGATACAAGCCAGGATGCCATTGGCCTTCTTGGCCACCTGGGCACACTGCTGGCTCATATTCAGCCGGCTGTCAATGATCACACCCCAGTCCTTTTCCACCAGGCAGCTTTCCAGACACTCTTCCCCAAACCTATAGCATTGCATGGGGCTGTTGTGATCCAAGTGCAGGACCCGGCACTTGGCTTTGTTGAACCTCATACAGTTGGCCTCAGCCCATCGATCCAGCCTGTCCAGGTCCCTCTGCAGAGCCCTCCTCCCCTCAAGCCGATCAACACTGCTCACCAGACACCAACAGTTTGGTGTCATCTGCAAACTTACTGAGGATGCACTCAATCCCCTCGTCCAGGTCGTTGATAAAGATATTAAACAAGACCAGCCCTAGAACTGAGCCCTGGGGGACACCGCTTGTGACCGGCCACCAACTGGATTTAACTCTGTTGACCACAACTCTCTGGGCTCAGCCATCCAGCCAGTTTTTTACCCAGTGAAGAGTACACCCATCTAGGCCATGAACTGTGAGCTTCTCCAGGAGAATGCTGTGCGAGACTGTGTCAAAGGCTTTGCTGAAGTCCAGGTACAGAACATCCACAGCCTTTCCCTTGTCTACCAGGTGGATCACCTGGTCCTAGAAGGAAATCAGGTTGGTTAGGCAAGACCTGCCTTTTATGAACCTGTGCTGGCTAGGCCTGACCACCTGATTGTCCTCCAATTAGCTAGGGCTGTGGCTGAAAATGTGCAAAGAAACCACAAACATTAACAGAGAAGGAGAACCTACTTCCTAAAGGCACAATGCTCTTTGGGAGGGGTGTTCACTAGTTAAAAGCTTTAAAGAGAAACTTTACTTATAACACACAAACAGGATGGGCTTCTTTTCATTCTAACACCTCAGGAGCTTTGATCTGAATTGGTCCCTAGGTAATTTGAAGTTATCAAATAACTGCAACAAGGACAGACTAAAGGGTCAGGGAAGTATTTTGAGGACAAAAGAAAGATCAGAAACAAGACCTTCAGGAATCAAAAAGTTTTGACAATAATAATAATTTCTTCCACACAACTGACTTCAGGATATGGACATAATATTTCTAGATCAGAGCAACAAAGTGAATGAACTGAAGTGCATGGACTGGTAACAAGCAAAAAGTTGATACTCTAACACAGAACAAGAATCAAAAGAGTACTTTATAATGTTCATATCCTCTCCTGCCCTACTTTGGATCAACAATGTAGTAGGCTGATGAGGGGAGACTGTGTACAACATGAACTAGGTTCCATCCTTAATTTTCTACTGAAGTTGCAGGCAAAGACCATCAAGACCGTGGAGTGTGGGAACAAGTAATTTCCTCTTCTGCAAAAAGAGCCAACATTCACAATGACAGTCAAATAAAAAGGCATCTGTAGCTAAATAATATTAATGACCATAAACTAGACATAACAATGGCACTACTAGCTCTCTAGAAAAGTTTTGATTAACAAGTTGCTTTAAACTGACAGCTTCACATTCCATTTCCCAAGGTTTATGTCTTGATCAATAAAAAATGTTAGATGTGGTATCACTGTTGCTATTATAGTATGGTCAGAACTTGAGGGTGATGATTACTCCACACAGCGAATCATTAGTGTAAAAACCCCCAAATATCTTATCTATACCATCTAAGAGAGGAGCACGAGTATGCAAGGATTCCTGAAGGAAGGGAAGGTTGCGGACAAAGAAATTACTTACCAGTTTTAGACTTTGCATACAATTAACTTCTGGCCATGATAGCTGAGAACTGGATTCAGGAGACCAGAATTCTGTTGTACTCCTCCCCATTGTCCGCTGGGTAAGTCTGGCTGGCTGTCAGGAAAAATGCAGAAAAGTAATGAGTCATCTGCTGACAGTCCTTGTAGTTGTGCTCATCAGATGCGTAGTTGTACAAGAGTTCAATAGAAATTTTTGATAGCTACTGGACACTATACTTTGAGCCGGGAAATCAAGTAATATGGCAATAAAGGCTATGGATGTAATTCTGAACAATACTGGTATTAATCCAGGAGTCCTGGCCAAAGCTAAAAAGTTCATGTCATGCTAACAGGGTCTGTGAACGGCTCAGTGGTTGTTGTTTTGTTTATCAGTGCCAAAATTCAGCAATGTGAAGAAAAAGTGGCTAACAGTGTAGGTGGATGAACAATCCCCAAATATCTGGCTATTGCCTTATAGAAGCATAAAAAAATAAATGAATGTATGAAAAAATGGGTTGGAAGAAATTACTTAGACACAGTAAAATACCAATATAGACTCAGAATAAGTCTATTGCTTTTGGCAAAATATTTGTATTTACAGAAGGAATGACTTTGCTAGAAAGCCTTAGGAGAAATGCAGATATTCAGGTCTTGTTCATTGTCTTTCCCAGATTTTATAAGGTACTCAGGAGTTTAATCTTCTTCTGAGTTCAATAGCAGAAGTATTCAATCATAACTACTCAAGACTGATCCCTATACTATTCTAGAAACTCTAAAGAATGATACTTGGTTTGTTAATTGCATAGCCCTTCAAGTATTTAAGTATTTAAATTTTCAACAGTGATTTTTTGCTTAGTCTCACCATGACAGTCCATGGCTTTTAGAAACTGTGAATAATCTGACTGCACTTTTTACAAGAAATATGGCAAGGTTAAGAAACACACTGGTCAGTCCAGCTCTGCTCCCTTATCTGACCTAAGAATGCCTCTTGGAGGGATTATGGGAGGGTTAAAAACAGTATCAGGGGATTACAACAGGATGACCGGCAACTGCAGTAACACATGAATCCAAATTAGTATTTTCTTCACAGAAACCTGTAAACTAGATGACCTGTAGGACAGTGGCACTGTGAAGGTTATGGTTCTTTAACAAGCAGATTAACAATCCCATAGAAAGTCCAAGATAAATCATATCATATCATATCATATCATATAGTATATAATTTTGTATATTATATGTTATACTGTATAGGGGTCTGCCTATTTTTGAACTGGTGGTAACCAGTTCAGGAAAGGTCCTGTCATTATGACACGGTCTGCAGTGGCAGCCTCGTGGGAGCAGAGGGGATATTTTCCTTGAAGTTTAGCTTGTTTTCATTCAGCACAGAACTCGCCTGCAAGGTGAGTTCTCCCTTCAAGCTAGTGTTTTCTGCAGATAGGCAGCTGCCTTTACTCAAATACTGGAACAAATGCCTGGCAATATCCCAAAAATATGTGGCTACATAGAAGTCCAATTGCAATTATTCAAAGTTCAGTATTTAGTTTTATGTCTGTGTTTCTTCTTCTGGATTCCAGAATTCCCAGAGGAATTTCTTTGGGAATTCTCAGGGTTTCCATAGGAAAATTTTTGCATCAATTATAAAAACTGTAGATGAACTGTAAAAAAAAATCAAACGTAAAACCAAAGTAACTTTTGAAACATTTTTTTTTTTTCATTAACTGAAAACTAAAGTGTCACCTTAAATTAAAGTGTCTGCTGTGGCCAAGAAGGCCAACAGGTTGCTGGGTTGCATCAAAAAGGGCATCGC
>NW_009259102.1:4274964-4277201 GCF_000687185.1 Egretta garzetta | reverse complement strand
TGGGAAGCCCTGCCATATGAGGACAGGCTGAGAGAACTGGGTTTATTCAGCCTTGAGGAAAGGAAGCTCAGAGGTGATCTCATCACCATGTACCCATATTTAAAGGGTGGCTACAAAGAAGCTGGAGACTCCCTTTTTACAAGACGTCACATGGAAAAGACAAGGGGTAATGGGTACAATTTAATCCTGAGAAGATTCCCATTGAACTTGAGAGGAATAATTTTCACAATGAGAAGAGTCAACCATTGGAATAATCTTTCCAGGGGAATGGTTGACTCCGACACATTGGACACTTTCAAAATGCAGCTGGAGACAGGGTGCTGGGCCATCTTGTTTAGACTGTGCTCTTGCCCAGAAATGTTGAACCAGATGATCTTTGAGGTCCCTTTCAACCTGGTATTCTGTGATTCTATGACCTTAGATATGACTGACTGAAGCTTCCTGAGTAATAGAAGATGGTCATACCCTTCATTGCCTTTCAGATTCCTGCATGTTTATCTATTTTGATTAGGTCCAAGAGGTGAAGTGTGGCACTGAGCTTTATACATCTTGTGTTTAAGGATCTTTTTCTTTTGAAAAAAAACCTGCGTACCTTCATAGATTCTGTCTCTTTGCTTTTCTACCCCACTGCAAATTACAATTTAGTTGTTTTATTTCACAGTGGGGAGGGAGGTGGTTTTAAGGCTACATCTTCCCTGTTTAGTTTCCTTGATACTGTGTTTGAAACTTGTTATTTTGTGTCTGGTGCTTGGAGCATGATGGAGTACTGGGAGTGGGCCAAGTCTGATCATAAAAATCATAGAATCATAGAATGGTTTGGGTTTGAAGGGACTTTAGAGATCATCTAGTACAATCCCCCCTGCAGTGAACAGAGACAACTTCAACTGGATCAGGTTGCTCAGAGCCCAGACCAACCTGACCTTGAATGTTTCCAGGGATGGGGCATCTACTGCCTCTTTGGGCAACCTCTGCCAGTGTTTCACCACCCCCATTGTAAAAAATGCCGTCACTATATCTATTCTGAATCTACCCTCCTTTAGTTTAAAAGCATTGCCCCTTGTGTTATTGATACAGGCCCTGTTAAAAGCTTTGTCCCCATCTTTCTTATAAGCCCCCTTTAAGGATGGAAAAGCCACAATAAGGTTTCCCCAGAGCCTTCTCTTCTCTAGGCTCAACAATCTCAGCTCTCTCATCTTTTTCTCACAGGAAGGGTGTTCCATCTCTCTGTTTCTGTGGTCCTCCTTTCGACCTGTTCCAACAGGTCCATGTCTTTCCTGTGTTGAGGACTCCAGAGCTGAATGGGGGACTCCAGGTGGGGACTCACCAGAGCAGAGCAGAGGGGTAGAATCATATCCCTCGACCTGCTGGTTACCCTTCTTTTCATGCAGCCCTGGATACAGTTGTCTTTCTGGGCTACAAGCGCACATTGTTGGTTTATGTCCAGCTTTTCATCCACCAGTACCCCCAAGGTCCTCTCCGCAGGGCTGCTCTTGATCCTTTCATTTCTCATACAGGGGGGGTTGCCCCAACCCAGGTGCAGGACTCTACACTTGGCTTCATTGAACCCATGACGTTCACACAGGCCCACTTCTTGAGCTTGTTCAGGTCACTTTGGATGGCATCCCATACCTCAGTCATGTCAACTGCACGACTCAATTTGGTGCCATCTGCAAATTTGCTGATGGTGCACTTTATCCCCCTGTGTCATTGATGGAGACTTTAAACAGCACTGGTCCCAGTACAGTCCCCTGAGGGACACCACTGGTCACCAATCTACATCCTGACATTGAGCCACTAACCACTACACTCTGGATGCAACCATCCAGTTAATTCCTTATCCACTGAACAGTCCACCCATCAAATCCATATCTCTCCAATTTAGAGGAAAAGGCGTTGTGAGGGATTACAGCATTCCAGATAGATGCCACCCATAGCTCTTCCCTTGTCCACTGGTGTAGTCACACCATCATAAAGACCACTAGGTTTCTGAGGCAAGACTTGCCCCTGGTGAAGCCATGCTGGATGCCTTGAATCACCTCCCTGGCCTCCATGTGCCTTAGCATAGCTTCTAGGAGGATCTGTTCTGTGATCTTCCCAGGCACAGAAGTGAGGCTGACAGGTTGGTAATTCCCAGTTCCCTCCTTTCTATCCATTTTAAAAATGGGTGCAATGTTTCCCCTTTTCCAGTCACTGGGGACTTCACCCGACTGCCATGACTTTTCAAATATCATGGAGAG
>NW_009259102.1:4159146-4273188 GCF_000687185.1 Egretta garzetta | reverse complement strand
CCAGTTCTTTCCCACCAGGCAGCTTTCCAGACACTCTTCCCCAAACCTATAGCATTGCATGGGGTTGTTGTGATCCAAGTGCAGGACCCGGCACTTGGCTTTGTTGAACCTCATACAGTTGGCCTCAGCCCATCGATCCAGCCTGTCCAGGTCCCTCTGCAGAGCCCTCCTCCCCTCAAGCCGATCAACACTGCTCACCAGACACCAACAGTTTGGTGTCATCTGCAAACTTACTGAGGATGCACTCAATCCCCTCGTCCAGGTCGTTGATAAAGATATTAAACAAGACCAGCCCTAGAACTGAGCCCTGGGGGACACCGCTTGTGACCGGCCACCAACTGGATTTAACTCTGTTGACCACAACTCTCTGGGCTCAGCCATCCAGCCAGTTTTTTACCCAGTGAAGAGTACACCCATCTAGGCCATGAACTGTGAGCTTCTCCAGGAGAATGCTGTGCGAGACTGTGTCAAAGGCTTTGCTGAAGTCCAGGTACAGAACATCCACAGCCTTTCCCTTGTCTACCAGGTGGATCACCTGGTCCTAGAAGGAAATCAGGTTGGTTAGGCAAGACCTGCCTTTTATGAACCTGTGCTGGCTAGGCCTGACCACCTGATTGTCCTCCAATTAGCTAGGGCTGTGGCTGAAAATGTGCAAAGAAACCACAAACATTAACAGAGAAGGAGAACCTACTTCCTAAAGGCACAATGCTCTTTGGGAGGGGTGTTCACTAGTTAAAAGCTTTAAAGAGAAACTTTACTTATAACACACAAACAGGATGGGCTTCTTTTCATTCTAACACCTCAGGAGCTTTGATCTGAATTGGTCCCTAGGTAATTTGAAGTTATCAAATAACTGCAACAAGGACAGACTAAAGGGTCAGGGAAGTATTTTGAGGACAAAAGAAAGATCAGAAACAAGACCTTCAGGAATCAAAAAGTTTTGACAATAATAATAATTTCTTCCACACAACTGACTTCAGGATATGGACATAATATTTCTAGATCAGAGCAACAAAGTGAATGAACTGAAGTGCATGGACTGGTAACAAGCAAAAAGTTGATACTCTAACACAGAACAAGAATCAAAAGAGTACTTTATAATGTTCATATCCTCTCCTGCCCTACTTTGGATCAACAATGTAGTAGGCTGATGAGGGGAGACTGTGTACAACATGAACTAGGTTCCATCCTTAATTTTCTACTGAAGTTGCAGGCAAAGACCATCAAGACCGTGGAGTGTGGGAACAAGTAATTTCCTCTTCTGCAAAAAGAGCCAACATTCACAATGACAGTCAAATAAAAAGGCATCTGTAGCTAAATAATATTAATGACCATAAACTAGACATAACAATGGCACTACTAGCTCTCTAGAAAAGTTTTGATTAACAAGTTGCTTTAAACTGACAGCTTCACATTCCATTTCCCAAGGTTTATGTCTTGATCAATAAAAAATGTTAGATGTGGTATCACTGTTGCTATTATAGTATGGTCAGAACTTGAGGGTGATGATTACTCCACACAACGAATCATTAGTGTAAAAACCCCCAAATATCTTATCTATACCATCTAAGAGAGGAGCACGAGTATGCAAGGATTCCTGAAGGAAGGGAAGGTTGCGGACAAAGAAATTACTTACCAGTTTTAGACTTTGCATACAATTAACTTCTGGCCATGATAGCTGAGAACTGGATTCAGGAGACCAGAATTCTGTTGTACTCCTCCCCATTGTCCGCTGGGTAAGTCTGGCTGGCTGTCAGGAAAAATGCAGAAAAGTAATGAGTCATCTGCTGACAGTCCTTGTAGTTGTGCTCATCAGATGCGTAGTTGTACAAGAGTTCAATAGAAATTTTTGATAGCTACTGGACACTATACTTTGAGCCGGGAAATCAAGTAATATGGCAATAAAGGCTATGGATGTAATTCTGAACAATACTGGTATTAATCCAGGAGTCCTGGCCAAAGCTAAAAAGTTCATGTCATGCTAACAGGGTCTGTGAACGGCTCAGTGGTTGTTGTTTTGTTTATCAGTGCCAAAATTCAGCAATGTGAAGAAAAAGTGGCTAACAGTGTAGGTGGATGAACAATCCCCAAATATCTGGCTATTGCCTTATAGAAGCATAAAAAAATAAATGAATGTATGAAAAAATGGGTTGGAAGAAATTACTTAGACACAGTAAAATACCAATATAGACTCAGAATAAGTCTATTGCTTTTGGCAAAATATTTGTATTTACAGAAGGAATGACTTTGCTAGAAAGCCTTAGGAGAAATGCAGATATTCAGGTCTTGTTCATTGTCTTTCCCAGATTTTATAAGGTACTCAGGAGTTTAATCTTCTTCTGAGTTCAATAGCAGAAGTATTCAATCATAACTACTCAAGACTGATCCCTATACTATTCTAGAAACTCTAAAGAATGATACTTGGTTTGTTAATTGCATAGCCCTTCAAGTATTTAAGTATTTAAATTTTCAACAGTGATTTTTTGCTTAGTCTCACCATGACAGTCCATGGCTTTTAGAAACTGTGAATAATCTGACTGCACTTTTTACAAGAAATATGGCAAGGTTAAGAAACACACTGGTCAGTCCAGCTCTGCTCCCTTATCTGACCTAAGAATGCCTCTTGGAGGGATTATGGGAGGGTTAAAAACAGTATCAGGGGATTACAACAGGATGACCGGCAACTGCAGTAACACATGAATCCAAATTAGTATTTTCTTCACAGAAACCTGTAAACTAGATGACCTGTAGGACAGTGGCACTGTGAAGGTTATGGTTCTTTAACAAGCAGATTAACAATCCCATAGAAAGTCCAAGATAAAATAGGGGAAAACTTGTGAACTAAACAAAAGCATCTTCTATGGATGTCTGTAGAACAGATTGATGTGTTTCACTCTTCCTGATGTTATTGGCCCAAGCTGCTTTCCCACAGCAAGAAAGAATCCTCCTACCATTTTTCTCCAGAATATTTTCTATACCTTGAAATTGAAGGTAGAAGAAATCAGTTTCAGGGTACTTCATCAAAGCCCACGACTGAAAAAAGCTATCTGGAAATTTGCCCATACCTCAAAAGCAACCTACAGTTCCAAGCTTCAGTGTATTCTGAGGTGCCTTTACCTACTTATACTAATCAGTGATCAAACTATTAAATTTTATATCACAATAAACCAGTTGCAAAGTAAAGACACAGTGGAGTCATATGCAATGCAACAGCAAACTGCATCATAAAATTTATATATGTAATGATTGTTTTATCTTCTAGTCTATCAGCTACTGTTTACTTCAATTCTGGTGCAACTCTGTAGAAGACTTCCTGTGAAGTAAGAAGTCGGATGTATTTCAACATGTGGAAAACTTTTATCTCAAGGTTGAAAAAGAAGGTGCTCAGGCTTTTCATTATGTTTTTTCCATATTCCGTATTTTCTCTGTCTTATTATAAATGCAAAAAGCAGAAAATGGAAAACCAGAAATTGACCTCTGAACTTATTATAATGAAAAAAAAAGGCTATTTGAAATATATCATTACAGTCATGCAAATTGCATGGTTGATAGAAAGGAGGTAAAGAGCATCATAGTGGTACAGTCCCTTGGTAATGTGTATGAGTCTATCATGTTTATAACCTCTAGAAAGATGCACTAATACATAAATAAGAAAAAATGTTAAAGGTTAAAGTGAGTGTCCAAATCCTTAGAGGACTGTATAGTATGTGTTTTTTTTTTTTTTCTTTGTCCTAAATGCTCCCAGTCTTGGATAAGATAAAGTATCTTCTAGTCAAAAAAATCATGATCACAAATGTGTTTTGAGCTCCTACAAAATATATATTAAGTGGGTTGATATTTAATAGATGATATAATCTTTAACTAATATGTTTTAAGGAGGATTTCATTGTTGTGGGAATTTGAATGTGCCCCCTGTTTCTGATAACTTTATACAATAATGTATGAAACCTTCCTTTGTTTTTCAGATCTATGGTACTGTATCTCCTATGAAAACACATTATTAAGGAAAGATTTAAGTGCTGGATCAACAACAGTTTTAATTTGTGAAAATCAGCGAGTTATGTGTCACGGAACAGAAGGGACATCTTCCTCAACATGTGGCTCAAATGTTGATATCTGTATCTGTGTAGTTTGTTACTAACAGGGTTACAAATCATCTCCACCCTTCAAGAAGACCTTTGACACTTTGCATCACAGACTAAACACAGAGACAAATATTGTAAATCTAACAAAAGTAATTTCCTGTTTAAAGAAAACATTAAGGGAAAAAAATAAGTAACTATTTTAAGCACAGTCTTTGAAATGAAAGTTGAATTCACAAATGCCATGGTTCTACTTCTGTTAATGAAGTGGGGATGCACTGTAGAAGAATTGGGAATATATAATTAAGACAGAAAATACTACATTCTGGTTAGCTGTAAACAAACATTCATTACCACTGATGAAGGAAGCAGAGAAATTACCCAATTACTCTATCAGTAAAGAATGAGAAATCTTTCATGTCTACAATGAGAATGACATGTTCTGTCAAGGACTCTTCAATCTCACACAGGAACAAAGGCTATTTTTGAGTCATTCCACATCCTTCTGGCTGTGGTGCCAGCCAGCACAGGAATAGCTCCAGCTTCAAATTCCTTTTCATTTTGCATAAAAATGATCTTTCATCCCAAATAGTGTCAAAACAGACAAAACAGAAGTCCTGGGTTTGCCTCTTTTCCAGGCAAATCTTTGTTAAATAGTTCAGGTTTGTGAGCCCAGTATCTTGCTGTCTTTTTGCCAAGCAACCCTAGCATTTCATTAGCTCCAATTGCCTTTCTATAATTATATATGTATTTCAGTACATACATGTATTTAGGTACATAGATATGTAAGGTTATATTTAGCTGGGTAAATTACAGTTTTCTGGGAAAATCTGGCAAAATTTGATCTTTCAAAATCCTGGGCAACTAAAAAATTTCTTGAGGGCTCAGAATGATGTTGATTTTTATAGGAATTAAATATGCTAAAGACATTCCATGGTGTTAGATCACATAAGCGAGATCATATAGTTTTGCGTATTTTCAAGAGTCAAAACAGAATGTCAAACACAAAAAAGACAGTGTCACTGTTTGCAACTACTGTCATTGTATTTCTAACTCATCCTGAGGACTCTGTTATTTGCTTATTTATAGTAATTTCTTATCTGAACTTTAATTTTTTTTCAAAGTTCCACAGCTGAAACTTGTGTGCGTGGCACAAACAAGAACATGAACATGAGTAGAAATTCAAGAACTTTTCTATAAAGTATAAACAAAAAAATCCTTGTCACAAATAGTGGCTAAAATCATGTGTCATACTGAAACAATTTTTTCTAACTAAGATGCTTTTGTACAGATGTTAGCTGCCTTTTACTGTCTTTCTTTTTACATTTCAGATTGATATTTTTTTGTTCTTGGTATATAGCCAAAAATAATGAACATGAAATATTTTGCAGGTGTTCTCATGCAGTGCTTTCCTTGTGGGCTTAATTTTTAACTCTAACTGTGTAGGTTTACTAAAACTGTCGGAGCATTTCAATGCATTGCCCTTGAGCTTCAGGTTGAGTATCCAAGCTGTAGGCTTGCTCTGTGTAAGAAAGGCCACATGTGGATCACCACTGCACCAGTTATTCTGAACTTAACCCAAGTTAGTCTGAACTTAAGTGTAATAAAGATCAGAAATACACTCTGAATATCTTGTAGCACAGGATATAAGGTGTGCCTCTGGTATAAAGAAAGAATTAATGAAAACAACAGTCTCTTCAAATTTCCATTGGTTTTTTTGGAAGCTCAGAAAAATTCATCTTCCTTAACTGTGTGTCCATGTGAGTTTAGCAAGGGTGGTTGCTTAGTATCTTAGCACAACATCAGAGCATTCTCTGATGTATTGTTAGTCTGGATGCATGTAGACTCCATTATGGATTTTTGACAAGCAGCAATGAGTCCCCTTACATATTTTTAGTACACAGCAACCAAAGCTCAGAAAGGGGTTTTATTAACAGTGTGTCAGATATTTCTCATTATAGAACATAATACACTTTGTACACAAACTTTTATTACAATCTCTGCAACAATAGCTGTTGACAAACATTCATCCACACTTCTTTTAATAGTATTATTGATAGGAGGACACATTGTATTCTCAGAATTGTCCATAAGGACCCACTCCATCAAACTGCATAAATGTGCCTAATTGTAAGAGTCTAAAAAAATTGTGGGATTTCTCACATTGTTAGTGCAAATTGCTGAAAGTTTTTGCTTAGCCTGGATACAGGAGGATTAAATATTAACGTGCTCACTGCACCAACCAGTTAACAAAAACATTAATAGCTTCCCTACCTCAGTCTCTCAAAGCTTGTCCAAATGTTTGCATATTTTTTGCTAATGAAATGACTACAGTAAAGTGAGCACTGTGTTGCCTGTTGTTACATAAAGTATTTTTCCTACACTGAAAAGGCTCAAGTGATGTATAGTTTAACAGTGTGAATGACTACTACAAGTGTAAAAAATTTCCCATATTTCTTTGCCTGAAAACTCCTCCATAACCTTTTGTACCAAAATCTTCCACTGTCTTTTCAGTATTCTTACCAAAACTTTAATAGTTTTTTCCCAGAAATCTTCATAAAAGGAAGCTTGTAAATTAATCTGAATTTTTGTTGTTTACCATCATGTAAACTAACCCTCATTCAAACTACCAGCTCACATTAGATATCCAGATAATATAAAGGTTTAGGCTGAAAGCAAAATGAGTTCTGCCAAAGCTTGGGCTGTCCAACCAAGAGAAAAAAAAAAATGCGTGCAGTATTAATCACTCCTGAATCCAGTGGAAGGTCAGCAAAAGAGCTATCACACTGTTTAATTAAGAAAACCAGTCACCATTTACCAACAACACCATTTGAAAAGTTACTTCTAAACTGTGTGCCATGGAGGATTTTCTCAAGGATTACAAAGGATACCCACTCAGTTGCAGCCTGATTAGAATTGGAAAACCTGGAGAAGCTGTTATGAAGAAGCAATCACACAGAGTAGCTTGCACAGGATGGACAGACATGGGGATTTTGAATAGGAAAACCAAGGTGGTTGTTTGCTTTTGGAAGCAGGCTTTTCTTGTAGATGACTGATCCAAAAATTATTCTGAATACTAGACAGCCACTGAGACCAATATGCTCACATTTTTTAATACCAGAAATACTGGAATTCTACTAACATTTCTTACATTTATGTCTTTCAGCTAAATACTTTACAGACCAAGAGACACTGAAATCACACATTCCACAGAGTAGCTTCTAAGGTACAGTAATCACATTTTGAAAACTAATACTCTTTCAAAAGTATAGTATAAAGCAGATGTATCACATTAGGTTTTAAATCAGAATCAATTTCTCTACGGCAATACGAAGTTTGGCATAAACTACAAAACCCACCTGAGACAAAAAGAAAGTACTCAGGAAACAGGATTTGATAGAGCATGTCTACAGGGTGTTGCAATCATAAAAGCAATTACATACCTGCAGGTGTACATCTTAGCCTTTGATAATGTAAACTGGACATGAAGCATCCTTGTTATTAGGTAAGATTCTGGAGGAGCATCCAGTAAGAAAAGATCATCCTGTACATAAGTTACTGTCTGTGTAACTGTTTTCTGCAAATTCTTCCTGCCTGGATGTCTGTGTCTTTTGGCTTAAGTGTCAATCAAAATGCACGATGGGTCAGAAGCCTAAAACTGTGTTGTTGCTTTGACATAATAGCAGACTGCACTGAAAGTGTTTGCCACCAGAGAGAGCACAAATTGATGCAAAACTGCCCAGGGATTCCTTAGTGGGCAAAGCTCACACGGTCAGTGAGCACACGACTCTCTTTCCTGCCCTTCTATCAAGCGGGCAGATAGCGTGGGCTGAGCAGTTGTCCTGAACACTATTACACCTCCCACGGATCACTACCAATGCCTGGATTCATTCTTTCCTTTGTTCTGTACAAATTCAATAAGTTATAAATGATGTGGCAGTAAACAGAATGCATGAATAATAATTCCTTCAATTATTTTGATTCAGTCAGTTTCTTCCCATGTCAGGCTTGTCTGATATGCTAGTACCAGTAAAACTAAACCAGGAGTTTAAAATAAAGTTTTATTAACTTTATGGATTTTTAAACCATATCCATAAAGCTGTGCATTTTTTTCACCTTATTAAATAACAGGAAAAATAGATTTTCAGTAATTCTTCCCTGATAGTTGTTTTTTAAAAGTGAAAGGTATTAAGTACCAAAAGCATACAAAATCTTTGTCTTCTTTGGAGCTCTAGAGACCAATGTGATCTGAAAATTTGAGTGAATGTCCTGGTTTCGGCTGGGATAGAGTTAATTTTCTTCATAGTAGCTAGCATAGTGCTGTGTGTTGGATTTAGTACCAGAAGAATGTTGATAACGCACTGATGTTTTTAGTTGTTGCCAAGTAGTGCTCAGACTACTCAAGGACTTTTTGAGCTTCTCCTGCTCGGCCAGGTGCATAACAAGCTGGGAGTACAACACAGCTAGGACAGCTGACCCAAACTGACCAAAGAGCTATTCCATACCATAGAACACCATGCTCGGGGGGGTTAGTCGGTCAGTCATGGCCAGAGTGATCGCAGCTCGGGCAGAGTGACCGTGGCTCGGAGAGTGATCGCTGCTTGGGGAGTGATCGCAGCTCGGGACGGGCTGGGCATCGGTCGGCAGGTGGTGAGCAATTGCGTCGTGCATCATTTGTTCTGTATATTCTGTATATTCTGTTATCATTCTAATTATTACTATTATTATTATTTTCTCTTATTAAACTGTCTTTACTTAACCCCTGGCTCTAACCTTTTATTTTCTTCTCGATTCTCTCCCCCATCCCACTGAAGGAGGGGGGGAGTGAGCAAGCAGCTGCGTGGTGCTGAGTTGCCAGCCGGGTTAAACCATGACAGTGAGATATTATCTGTACAAAGTTTTTATGACTCCGAGTAAATTAACCTACAAAAAGATTACTTACATTGTGCAGCAAACCTGAATAACGTTGTTATTATTAGTAGTACAAATCTCATTTTTCTGAATACAATTATTTGAAACTAGTGCACAATATGTCAAATTTCTCCTTTAAAAATTTTTAGGCACATGAAGTACCAGTGAGGTGTTTGTGTTTGCCACAATTTCCATTGACTTTTCTGGACTTGAAAAACCTCATGGATTTAGTGCAGTGATAGGTACTTGCAGAGGGGATAGGTACAAATTTTGGTGTATTTATCAGAAAATTCCTTAACAGAACCAAGTTTCAAATTAATGAATAAAAGATCCCGGATTTATTTTTGTTTTGTGTGGAAGGGTGGAGGGAAAAAGGGAAGACTGCCTTTCATATGTCTCAAGAAATCAGTAGCAAGTTTTTAAAAAGAAAATCTGTTGTGCAAAGATTTTTGTGAAAATGTAGACTGACCTGCTAGCCTATTTTGAATATTATAATAATGTGTACACTTAAAAGTTGGGGAAAAAAAATTCACCCAGAAAGAATGCCAGCCAGCATCAATTAATTTTAAAATATATCTGTCAAACATTTTTTTTCCAGAAATGGAAAAATTTACACAATACACTAACAATTTTTTTCAGAAATAAACATTACCAAAATGAATACATAACTTTATTTTCAGTTTTGAAAACAAGTCACATGAACTTTAGGAAAAATATTAGTTACATTTCATCAATGCAGCCAGATACTCCTTTCCTTTTTCTTGTGACACTACCTTCCTATAGCATTACCCAGTATGATGGTGGGGCAGAGTGATGAGCTAGGAGGGCTGAAGATCAGGGAAGTGATCAACATTGTAGTACTAAGGGGATGGAAAGCAAAGCCAAGAAAAAGAGGGAATGCATATGAGATTTTATGGGTGGCCAGTAGTGTATTTCAGCTAGAAATTTTCATGTTTTAGGGGCACAGGGTGGAAAGAGCTTGAAGAGACTTGTTAAAATTTTGGCAGCATATCATAACAGAAACAACTGACTCATGGGCCATGCACCTTAAGTCACAGCAATCATTGCTGTGCTTTATGCTGGTACCATAGCCTATTCTAGGTAAGACAGCTTTTTACCTTCGTGAACTCTCTGTCAGCTCAGTGAAAGGAATGAAGCTTGTGAAGGAAATTTTGGGGGTTTTCTTTTTTTTTTCTTCTTTTCTTTTTTTTTTCTTCTTTTCTTTTTTTCCCTGTAAGAGTCTGTAATCTGCTGCCAACACAATTTCGCTAGTCTTAACCTTGACGCTCTGGGGACAACAGCTGTTGTCTCCATGTGTACCCTGTGAATTTTTAGATTCTTTCTCAACATCTGCATCATCTATGTTAGAGAGGCTTTATTGCCTATACAGAAAAGTCTGTTTTCTGGAAGGAGGTTAAAAGTAACAAATCTGCAATTTTGTGAGCATACTGTACTTGGAATAAAATTAATTTTTAAGTTGTTAAAAAGCCACACAGCTCTAAAGGGCAAGTACAAACTAATTATACTCCAGTAGAAAAAAAACCCAAAAACCCCACAAAACAAAAAAAGGCCTACCTATTCCCATACTGAGCTGCTGAAGTAACCTAAATTTAAAATACAAACTTAAATGCAATTTTATCCAACAGAAATATCAAGGTTTCTACTTTTTTCTTGCTCAGTAAAACTACCAAAGATTGGAACTTCTAGCTTTCCACCCCTAGTTGATTGTATTTTTACCTGAACTGATTAGAATCTGAAAAATTAGACAATTTGTGCATATCCTCAATAGATAAATGTTGTGTAAATAATTCAGTATGTTTCCATTTTACTTCTCCATTACTTTTGTTTCCAACAAAACAGAGCACAATAAATTATAAAAATCTTCCCAGGCTTTGATTTGTGCCAGTTATCATGGGGTCATAAAATGTCATCAGGTTAAAATATTCTGTATTATCAAAAGTCACCTATTGAGAAGATGCATTAGTATGCACCTTTCTTTCTGAGGACAAACACCTCTGAAAATGGGACCATCAAGGAAATATTCCTGTGCTACTTTATTCTGCAGGATAACGGAACATTTCTTTCGTTCCTGACTCACCAGATGACCAATTTTGACTTTGGCTTCTTTACAAAAGTGTGGTACTGTTCTACTTGCCAATAATAATAGGAGAGACTTCAGTGGCTGAAAGAGTTTGGTGACCTTTTGAGAAGTGTGTACACCCTAGTCTTGTGAGGGTTTCCCCTTGCACAGATGTATGAGTGATTGTCATGCCTCTACTCTCTGTGGTCATACTCTTTTGTTACCTATCCCTCTGCTGCTACCTGTGCTTGTTTTCATTTATTCTCCTCTGCACACATTTGGAGAGCCTGAGAATACTTAAGTCTGTGATAGGGGCGAGGAAGGTCCATCTGCCTCCTTGTTGTATTCAGAGCAATAGAAAGTTGCTGCCAGGGGAATGCTGTAACTTAAGGGTAATGCTGCTAGTGCATAAACCAGAAAAAATTCTCCTTCCTACATGAAACCCTGTGTCAATGTAAGTCTTGGCTAAACCACCTACAGAAACAGAAAAAATATATTGCAAAGAGGAAGGAAGGGCTTTAGGCAAGGGTAGACACATCAGTGGAGACAGACCTTCCTAGGACTTTAGAAATATACCAAGAAAAATTATTCTGCAGTGGTTAAGAATCATGTGAGGTTGCCCTATGCTTAAGACAAGGATTTGCATTCAGGCTGGAAAGTCACATTTTTCACCATGTTTACTCCATATAAAAGAGCCTTTGGAAAGAAGTGGGCAACGCAGAGCCCTGCAGCTGATTTGTCAGTACATGACAAGTGCACAGAGAGTTTAGGAGAAATCCAGGAGGTCTGAGGTCTGGAGGATGGTTTCATTACACTTTCTGTCTAAACAGAAATCACCAAACTCCAAGTAAAAAGAGTTTGTTTCTTCCATTACCTGTGTCAAATTGTTGGCTGAATGAATTTTAAATATTCTTTTTTTGGTTTTCGTTAGTTTGGGGGGGTTTTGTTTGTTGTTTTGTCTTGTTTTGCTGTGCTTTCCGTTGAGTAAGAGACTTTTGGGGGCTTTATCATATTTTTAACTGAAACTCTGAAACAGTCCCAAAAAGCAAAATCTTTATCATAAGATATTTTTTCAGCCTTTTCAATTAAATTCTAAATTAAATTCTATATAATTTTATTTTTCAGACAATTCTATAGACTTTCTGTGCTCCGATAACCTTAATAATGACATTTTATAAAGCCATTCAATGATTTTTTTCTGTGTAAATAATTCATCAGCAAGTTTGTGTCTCAGTGCACAAAACCTGTGTATAAGCAGGAAAGCAGGGCGAGAAATAAAACAGGAGTTCTCTAGATTAGTCTCGAAAATGTCCCATGAGAGTCTTTGTTGTTCCCACTCACACAGACTCTTAGAATTATCTGGGGAATTCACATTACTCAGATATCTGCAAGGGTGTGAATAAAATTTGTTTCTGTTCATATGAACGTTAAATGGCTTTCTATAACCTGTCATTTCATATATTACTGATGTCCCCATTATGCTGTAAGCATAGATGGCTTCCTATCCCTTTTTAAAAATTAAATTGCAGAAATTTTTTGAGCACTTGCATTACTCTATTACTGAAATGTAATTGTTGCAAGAAGGCAATGCCAGCAGCATCCGCAGCAGCAGTGGCAGTTGCCGCGTGCTGGGAGGAGTGCAAGGCTTGTGAAATCTCCAGGGAGTGTCTGAGGAGGTTTCTAAGTCCCTGGCTCACTTGGGTTGGGGGTGTGTGTGCAAAACTGGCAGTCAAGAGGTCTTGCAAGAGAGGCGGGTGAGAGCTGGGCAATGCCAACAGACCTGAAGGCCAGTTCAAACTGTGGGAAGCCACATATAACCAGCCCATAGGGAGCACCAGCAAACAGGGCATGCAAACAAGGAGAGACCAGCATGGCAGCCTTCACAGTTCGTGTGGAAGGGAGTGCAGGAAGGGATGTGCACTCTGCCTGTTACCAGGCTGTTGCCTGCTCTGCTCACCTGTAGACTTAAGCTGAAGCCCCGATGGTCAACTGACGTAACTGGTAGCTATCCAAGTCTACCCAGCAGCCTGAGGTCTCCAGAGAACAAAAGGCTTGTTAGGGGATGTTTTGATGTTGTCAAAAGCATGGTTGTAGAGACCAGGCAATGGTCTCCGCAGCTGAAAGGAACCAGCTACATTGTCAGGCTAGCCTGGGATGAATGGAGGTGGCCACCAAGAGAGCTCCTTATCAGGGAAGCTACTGTCTAGGTGGAGGGCTGAAAAAACTGCCCCCCTGCCTCCTGGGTGGAGGAGGGTGGAAAATCTACCCACACAAGGTGTGGTCTGGTGGAGTAACTCAAGCAGTGGTTGAAGGATCTGCAGAAGGAACTAATCAGGTTTCACGGTATTAGGAAGAAGAAACCAGAAATAGATAATTATTTGAGACTGCAAGAAGAAATAGCAGGGCTCCTTGGCACTGACTTCCAAGGACAACACCTTGGAGGAGGAGGAGCCATGGTCTCTGGTTACTTGTGGGAACAGGATATCACTTCACTCTCCTTCCTCATATGTAGCAAAAGATATGAAACCTTCATTGCTGTCAAAACCAATGAGCAAGATTTACAGGGAGAAACCACACCAGCAGCACATAATAAAAGCTGCAAAAGAAAGTGGCAAGTGCTAGTGGTGGATGGCTCTGCTGAGAGGCACTGAAGTACCCATCTGCTGGCCTGATATAGAGTCAAGGGAATTTTACAGCTTGCCAGGAGCTGAGATCCAGGATGCCACAGAGAAACTGCCACAACTGGTTAAAAGCACAGACTGCTGTCATTTACTTCTTTTCCATGTGAGCACCAGTGCAAGCAAAACCTGGGCCAGATCAAGTAGGACTTCAGAGACCTGGAGGCCCAAGTGAAAGTGGCAGGTGCCTGAGGGATCTTCTGTTTTGTCTTGCCAGTCAGGGATAGGGGTTCAGGCAGAAGTTGCTGTATCACACAGATCAATACCTGATTTGTGGCTGGTGTTGTTGCCAGGGCTTTGGTTTCTATGATCAAGGGACATTCGTCAGTGAATACAGCCAATTGGGGAGACATGGGATCCACTTATCTAGAAGAGGTAGGAGAAACTTCACTGACAGAGTGGCTTAGTGAATTGTGCTTTAAACCAACAAACTTGGGGGTAGAGTCCACAGATGTGACACCTGTATATCCATAAGCAACAGGGTGGGATGACCATATCTACCAGAGTATTGAAGAATGCTCTCCAATACTTTCCAAAGGCAAGAACACTAAGTTCAGCCACCTTAAGGGCATGTATACCAATGCATGTAGTCTGGGCAACAGAGAGGAGGAATTTGAACTCTGTGCCCAGTCTGACAGTTACGATGTTATAGGAATCACAGAATCATGTTGGGGAAAGTCACATGACCAGAAGACCACAATGGATGGCTACAAAATCTTTTGGAAGAAGAGGAGCTGGACGTGTGATTAAATAGATGCAAGCTATGGACACCATGAAAGTTCTATTGAAAACCTTTGGATCAAGATTAGAGTGATAGTCACCAAGGGGTAATTTATGTTAGGTATCTGTTATTCACTTCCCAATCAGGATGATGTGGCCAACAAACCCTTACTTTGGCCGCCTAAGGAAGACTTGTGCCACCAGAAACTGGTCCTCATGACCAACTTCAACTACCTGGACATTTGTTGGTAAAACAACACAGCAGTGCACAAGTTATTCGTCAGGTTCTTGGAATACATTGAGGACTGCTTTCTGTTACAGATGCTGGACATGCTGACTAGAAACAGAGGATTTCTGGATTTACCACTCATAAACCAAGAAGACATACTTGACAACACAATTACAAGTAATAGCCCTGGATACAGCAACCACTACATTGTGGATCTTAAGATCCTGCTGAGCACACTGAAGACCAGTATAGGAAAAAGACCCTGGATTTTAGAAGAGCCAACTTCAATACACTCAGAGTCCACTTACAAGGGAGTCCATGAAAAGCAACTATGGAGGGCAAAGTAGCTTGCGTGTTCTGGGAGTTATTCAAGAGCAGCCTTCTGAAAACACAAGAGGCAGCTACAAAGAGGACAGAGGCTCTCTGCTCACGAACCACATGGAGAAGACAAGGGGCAATGGGTAGAAGTTGCACTGGGAGAGGTTTCGTTTCAAAATAAGAAAGAAATTTTTTATAGTAAGAACACGGGAACATCCTCCCCAAGGATAGAGTCCCTATTGCTGGAGGTTTCCAAGATGCAACTGGACAGACTTTAGATAGTCTAATCTAAGCTCCTTTTCCAATGAAATGTTGGACCAGATGATCTTTTGAGGTGCCTTCCAAGAAAGGTTGTTCTATGTTTCTATCTACTTACATCCCGTCCCTCTATTTTCAAGGGAGAAAAATGTGGTATAGAACATCTGCTGTTTTCCAGGATATGTTTAAAAATGTATAAAAAGTATGATTCCAGCATACAGTTCTCTATTTTTTATATCTTCAAATGACATACCACTTTACTGCTTAAAATTAGTTAGTCATTCAAGTCTACCAGACTATACTTTTGTATTTTATTTAAGTCTGATTTGGATACTTTCTTGTAATTTGAGTATCTGAGAAAGTGAAAACAATCACTGAAAACAAGCATAATTTGTTTCTTTACTCCTCTAATAAGATTGCCTAAGTCTGGGAGTTGGTTAAATAGAACTTTAATAGAATCAATATAGAAGAATCAATACAAGTATCAACAGTAGTGGAGCCTCTCCTCATTGGATTGGTGGGCTTTTTTTAAGAGGTGGAAACCTGTGTGTTTGTCTCAGCAATTAAACTCCTTCTTCAGGATTTTAATATAACAGAATTTAGCACTTATTTTTATATGGGTTCCTTCATCAGCTGAAACAGTTATAATTGAAATAATCAGACTTATCCCATTGTATCCAATAATGTTTCCCCCATCCTACAAAGATAAACTCTTCCTCACTGGGGAATGGAGGTGTTGTATAATCTACACTTATATTTTGCACCTATAGTTCACTACTTAGCTAATCTAAACACTCCTATTCCTGTCTAAGAATTAACACAAATGCCTCCCTAGGCAGATTGTTGGCAATGAAATTTATCTCTGGAAGCATACATTCCTCACTATCTACTAATGACTCTGATATTTTTATTTCTATTTAAGATACTCTTGTTCAAGATCCACCCATAGATTTCTGAATATATATATACAAATGTAACAATTCCTCATACACTGCAACATTTTCAAAATCAGCTGGTAAAAAAATAAATATGCAACAAATAAGTAGCGGCATAAAATTGCACTCTGAAATTAAAATGTGATATGTATATGAAACTGCTGTGGATATTGCTGCAATTAGCATTTCCCTGTAAACGTTCTAACCCAGCGAAGTTAATTGGAAATGATGCATATTCACTCTTATAAATATTTAAAGAAAGAAAGATTATGGAAAGGTTTAATTGTCTTTGCAAAAGTTATTTTTATATATATTATATATATAAAAATAACAAATACATATCACAGAAATTTCGGTGCTAGCAGAACTCTTATATTTAGTATTTTGCCAGTAGTTTACTGGATTTTTGACCATGGTCCCTGTTAAGACACAGGAAATTTTGTATTTCTGTCTGTGGTGGTTTGACCCTGGCTGGATGCCAGGGGCCCACCAAAGCTCCTCTATCACTCCCTGCTTTAACTGGACAGAGGAGAAAGTAAATCAAGAGAAAAGTAAATCAAAGGGCTTGTGGGTTGAGATAAGAACAGAGAGAGATCATTTGTCAGTTACCATCATGGGCAAACCAGACTCAATTTGATAAAATTAATTTAATTTATTATCAATTAAAAACAGAAAAGGAGAGGAGAAAAACTGGTGAATCTTAAAACAACTTCCTCCCACCCCTCCTTTCTTCCTAGGCTCAATTTCACTCCCAGTTTCTCTACCTACTTCTCCCGGTGGCACAGGGGGATGGGCATGGGGGTTGGGGTCATTTCATCGCAGGTTGTCTCTGCTGCTTCTTCTTCCTAGGGAGAGGACTCTTCCCCTGCTCATGCGTGGGGTCCCTCTCACTGGAGACAGTCCCCCATGAACTTCTCCAACATGAGTTCTTCCCACGGGCTACAGTTCTTCATGAACTGCTCCAGAATGGGTCCATAATTTCCACGGGGTGCAGTCCCTCAAGAGCAGACTGCTCCAGTGTGGGTCCCCTGCGGGGTCACAGGTCCTGCCAGCAAACCTGCTTTGGCGTGGGCTCCTCTCCGCACGAGTCCACAAAGTCTTGCCAGGAACATGATTTGGCGCAGGCTTCCCACGCGGTCACAGCCTCTTTCCTTTGGTCATCCACCCGCTCTGGCATGGGGTCCTCCATGGGCTACAGGTGGGGATCTGCTCCACCATGGGCCTCCATGGGCTGCAGGGGGACAGCCTACCTCACCATGGTCTTCTCCATGGGATGCAGACACCTGGAGCACCTCCTGCCCCTCCTTCTTCACTGACCTTCATGTCTGCAGGGCTGTTTTATCTGATCCTCTCACTTCTCTTCTGTCCCCCGCTACTGAGCTGCAGCAGGACTTTTTCCTTCTTAAATATGTTATCACAGAGGCACTTCTGCCACTGCTGATTGGCTTGGCCTTGGCCAGCAGTGGACACAGGGAAAACTTCTGGCAGCTTCTCACAGAAGCCACCCCTGTAGCCCCCCCACTATCAAGACCTTGCTACACAAACCCAATACACAGGCACATCTATATCAAAGCAGCAACATAAGAAACTCTCCATTAATTTCTTTTTAAGTTCTTTTTTTTTTATGTTCAGTCTGAAGAATTAAGGATATAAATCAAAGTACTCAGAAGTTTGAAAATTAATTATTTGAAAGCCGAAAAGCTGGACTATCTTGCTTGTGGTGATTATCATGCAGACTGTAAGCACACAGTCCAGTTATCACTGGGCCCTTTTCTCATTTATTTTAACCAGGCTTCCCTGCTTTAAGAATACATCAGAATTGTTGACTCCAGAAGAATTTTGCCCATACATATTGGGTTAATTTGTTGAATAATCTAGAGAAAGAGTGGCAAACACCTCTTCAGTCTGGTGGGGGAAGCAAGGAGAAAGAATGGTGCTTCAGCTGAAGCAGCTGAGCAATATCTTGTGGCAGTTCTGCCACAGGGCTTCTACGGGAACCTTGACAAATGACTTAAAACTGGGCTTTGCAGCATACATCACAAGTAGTTTGTTCTGCTCCAGGGCATGATTTGTAGAAGTGTTTACTAGGGAAAGCCACAAAGTGGATAAAAATACACATAACTTGAAAAATCGTAGGATGGATCTTCAAAAGCTGAAAGGTGTATTAAACAGTATTAAGATTTGCTCTTTTGAGGAGAGACCACTACCAACACCTGACATACACATTCTTGCAGTTTGGATATACACCTGCCTGTCAGCATTCTATGTTTTTTTATTTTGAAAGGCAAATGATTTTTTTTCCCCCAAAACCCAGAAATTAAATGTAAATGCTCAACAGCTAGCATGAGACTATTTCATTGTTTTACAAGGCTGCTAAAGCAGTAGGAAAATCAGAGCAGAACAATTTTTGAAGCCTTGATTCGTAGAGTTAAACTGGTGGAAGCTGAAAACAGCCACTAAATTCTTACTGGTATTGGTCACAGTTATGCAGAATCCCATACTCCTGTCTCTGTTTCCTCAAAGCACAAGTGACTGTAAATAAGGACTAACATTGTCAGGGTTAAATATGGATTACCTATCATCAGATTTATGGATGGAAGTATTGTGCAAGGTTTCATGCCTGAGCAGCATTGGAACAGCAGCTTCACATTATCTAAAATCTACTAATGATTTAATTCTAATTTGGGTGGTTAGCCCTTTACTGTTGCAAAGACAGTAGCACGCATCTCTAACATCTCAGAACAGCCAATTTACTACACCTGAGTAGAAAACTGTGTATTTATTTATAACATTGAAATCCAGAAAAAAAAAAAAAAACAAACTAGTTCTGTGAGGATTCCTCAGCCTAATGCTGGAGTAGAATTAAAACATACTGCGTCCCATTGAGAGGACAGTCACCATGTAACCTCACAGTATCTCTGAGTTTAATCCCCTCCCCACCCTGTCTTTTTTCACAGAGCTAATTTTTCTCATTGCTCTGTTTAGGAGAAACATTGATTTCTCATTTCTGTTAGACCGATCCAATTTTAACCTCTCTTTGCATTTGGCTCCAGATGAAACCAAGGGGGTTCATGCATGACAAGCCCTCATCTAACTGCATTAGATCCAGTCACCTGTGATTTGGACATCATTCTTGATCCTTTCTGATGTTCTATGGACAACAGCAGTCAGGGAAATGGGAAGGTCATTTGATTTTTGTTGCTCACGTTCTAGATAGCAGAGTTTATATTCAATGTCTTCAACTCCATGGGGTTCATCCCACTGAGATGAAACATGCTATTGCTAAACTGATCAAAGCTGTGCATTGCAGTAAATAATAATGTTCCCTTAAGAGATAACAAAATTAAGCTTTCAAGTGTGTTCCTTAAGAAATGATAAAACTAAGCTCTCAAAATACAACAATAAGGCAAATACTTAGTATAGAAAATCAGATCTCAAATAAAATAAAAATAGAGGGCAATTAAAAAACATTGTCACCATGGTATTATCTCATCCATGTCTAAGTCTTGAAAAGAATCTACATAGGTATCCACTAGATGCTTCATTTTGTTTACACTCAGACAACCCGTGATATGCACTCATCTATCACTGTCGTACTGCAAAGCAATCATGAGGCTTATCTAATGACTGCTAATGACTTTCTTATTGAAAGAATAGTAAATCTGTATGTCATCATCTTAGCTAAGGTAACTTAATCCACAATTAATTTAATTAACTTTGGCAATTAAGACAAAGTTGAAAATCATATAAGTTGAAAGTCTGATGTTGTAAAGATACTCTGCAATCATAATGAACAATTAGTGTGCGATAGTGTTTGATTAGGGTGATTAAAATCAATCTATAGTCACAGAACAAAAGTTTAATTGAGGATGAAGGTACTTATAAGTAGAATAATCAACACAGCTAGAAAGGTTTACCAGCTATATTCAATATATTCTGTAGCAGATATCATGCAATCATCAGTAAATGCTGTCAGTTCTCATCTGTGAAATCCTTAATTCTAAGTCTGGAGGGCACATTGAAAACATTGAAATGAAAACCTAAAAACAGTCCACGTACAGCTTATTCATCTGGTTTACACAAAATTAAGGTATAAGTGTAAACAAATTATTTCTACACAGTTATGCATGTAGCTTACTCAGACATGCTGAAACTGAAAATTAACCTTTGTCAAGCAGAAAAGGCAATTGACATGTAAAACTTAAAATGGAAGGAGTCTTGGATATTATCTTAGTGTTTAGATGTTTGTATTCTTTCTTTCCAAGGAAAGCACAACTTATGCTCCAATCCTTCTCCTCCACTAACCCCTATCTTCCTTATTACTAGATGCATTAAGAAATAAAGTTCAGTACTCTGTTATTCAGTGGAGTTCAAAATAGTGCATTTTATGGGTGGTAAGGGATAAAGGAACAAAAAAATACTACAATGGCAACAAAAAAACAAATACCCAGGCCATACTTAAAAACTAAACATTGCAATCTCTAACAAATATTCTCATTTCATCTGAATTTGTACTAAACTAAACCAAATATTTTAACAAAACTCCACATGGAGGTACTTGCCATTTATGGTTTATATCATGGTCCCAAAGAACTGACCCTATGACCTCTTTATTCTTAGTGCAGAGCTCCTTATAGCGTAGGCTATAAGGAGATTTTTCCACCTTCTTCCCTGCCAAGTATTCTCAAGGCATACTCTAGCCTACAGAAACTATTTAAGCAAGTCCTCTATCTGAATCATCATGGTCCTTCTGTGTACTTTTTTTCTGCATACTTTTTCTCTGCATTAAAAATGTGCTTGGATTCTTTTTTCATGCTTCTGAAAAGCACAAAACATTGAGCAAATTTATCCATGATGGTATGTTATGTACACCAAAAACTGCATGTTGTTTCTTCAGCACTCACTGCAGTTGAAGCAGTTACATAAAAGCCTTTGCCGCTTAGAAGCAGTTCTGGGTACCGGATTCTTCTGAAAAAAAAAGTCATGTATATACACATATACACACACAAATCAGTGTGCAGCTGAAACACCCTGACTCACTTTTATCTTCCTGTACCATGTCAGGACATTTCATTGCATTTGTATAACTGACCTGTAATCTCACACTGTTTTATTCATGCTAGATGGATTGCTCTTTTCTGATCTGGGCCACATTCACTTGAATGGAGATTACTGTGCTACACTTCATATTTTTTTCAAGCACTGTCCATTGGTAAAGTTAGCAGCAGGTTAAAGGCTTGCCTTTTACTATTGCCTTTTTGTTTGCTTGTTAAATTTATGTGTTCATTATTGTTTTCATAACCTTTATTCATTATTGTTGGAATATTTGACCATTCATTCCTCTCCTCAATGCACATACTACAGAGTACAGTAGAGTAGCTTTTGTTTCCTGTGCAGGTAAGTTTTTTCTATTTTGACATAGAAGCTTCCCCTGTGCCTTAGGCATAATGCTATCAAACAGTAAGAACAAGAGCTGCTGATACAGTGATTAGGTGCTTGTGTGAGAGAAAAACCCTTTTCCACTGCCAAATTTATAACATTTCAATCTCAACTAAAATAAAATGCTACCCTTTCTCCAAGCACGACATCTGCTGTCTTCTGTAAATGCTTGATGAAATCTACAAACTTGGCCATGAAAATAATAAGAATTGTGCAACCATCTTTGACCTCGGGGTATGTGAACCTCCCGCTTTCCCACCTTTTCCAGGACAAAAAGATTGACACTGCTTTGGCACCTGCTTAGCCAAGCACTTCAGCCTGTGTTTCACCACCGAGAAGGTCCAGCTTGACAAATAATTAGACTCCTACTTTAAGGTTCTTTCTCCCAGGAAGAGGTAAGGAGCCCGATCCAAAGTTCATTGAGATCTAAAATCCTTCCTTCAGTTCATAGTTCAACTCTTTTATTGATCTCTGCTACTGTTTCAGCTTGCTTCTTGGACCTACCCTTTTCTCATGAACATAGTTTACCTTCTCCTTTCCTCCATCGTCTTAATTTCTTATTTCCTTCCTTCATCATAATTTACTGGGCTCTGCCATTTGTTGTAGGATTTTATGGGAGTAAAGTGTGGACTCAGGTGCACAACGTATTTTAGTTAAAAGAGAAAAGCTTCAGCTGCCAACTCCATGTTTGAATAATTTGTGCACCAGACCTTCCCAAAGCCATGTGGGAGGCCTGACAGAACTGAACCTGAATCCCAATGACATTAACTTTTGTGTAATGCCCTTACCACAGCCAACCCTCTGATACTGTAGTTATAATATGCTTTCAAGGAAACAAAACAATTAGGAAA
Organism: Egretta garzetta; assembly: GCF_000687185.1. Classification (NCBI taxonomy): domain Eukaryota; kingdom Metazoa; phylum Chordata; class Aves; order Pelecaniformes; family Ardeidae; genus Egretta; species Egretta garzetta. The sequence continues at coordinate 4,250,687 of NW_009259102.1, read as the reverse complement.
ATATTAATTAATTCAGCTCCTTTTCCTTTTTTGTATGAGGGGTTTCTTACCTTTTCCTTCTTATTTCCTCACCCTTTCCTCCCCCACAGCTTCTCCTGTTGTGATGCCTTTTTCAAGGACAAATAACTTTACTGGTGACTAGGCTGAGCTTCAGTGAAGAGCTTAGACTGAGCCTAATAAACAGTTGGTTGGATTACGCTGGATATGGGTAAACAGAAAAAAAAAATCTTAAACCCCATTTTTTATGCATGGCCTTCTTTAATAATTAATAACAACAACAACAAGAACAACGGCAACAAAACCAGTACCACTTCCTGAAATAACATTTTCCTTAGTTCTTTTTGTTGCTTTTTTTGTTTTCCTACAGGTTTTGTACATGGTTCAGAGTTTTTAATCTTCCTAATCTTTCAAGTGATACCAGAGAAACTCCCTTCTCTCTTGTACTGTGAAACAGCTTTTTTTTCACAAAACTGAGACCACAGCAATCCTCAAAGTTAGCAATGCTGTGTTGTTCACAAAATAACTAGATTGTACATGTGCTTTACTGTTTTTACCTAATCATGCTATATTAATATAATAACAGTATACCAGGCACAAGAACATCTACTGAACAACAACCACACAAACTAGATTGTCACATGCAATCAAGATTTACAGATGTGCCTAACCATGAAAAGCAGCATCTGAGATTATTGTGTTTCAGTCCAATATACGGTAATCCTGCCATAATAATGTATTACAGTATCATACCACTCTTCCTAAGAATTGTCAGTGTGACAGTAAAACCATTTATGAACCATTTTATGTGTTTTTCTTTGGATTATATCTTTTGCAAGGTATTAGGAAACTATTTTAGCAGTATTTTTCATTTAAAATGACATATGCTAATTACAAGATATTTGTGTATGCCATGGTATTTTGATAGACTAAAAGACCTTGAGATTTCAAGGCTCAAAACTTGAAAGCTTATGCAAAGAGCAGCTATTAATTTTCATTTATTTTTTAGAGGTAAAGGTGATCAAAACAGATGGTGAAGTCTTTTGCTTATGCATCATAAATAAAGACATAAATCATAGAATCACAGAATGTTTTGGGTTGGAAGGGACCCCTAGAGGTCATCTAGTCCAACCCCATACATAAAAAGAAGAAATCAGCTCTGAGGTACTGCTATCTTTTTTAATTATCCCACAAAAAATATCTGAAGTTCAGGGTTCTGCAGATACTGAGGGTGATTAAAATAGCTCTGAAATGACCATAAATTCTCAATTTTTTTCTTGACTAGCTAAATTTAGAAAGTAAAAGCAACTTCCACCTGATGGTCCACCCTTAAAGAAGGCACCAGAATTACAATGACTTTTGAGCTCTATTACTTACAGCAATAATTCATATATTTTCATCTCATAAAAAGTAGTAATTCTCAAAAATCATCAAGGTGACTTTTAGAAAAGATGCAGGATTGCTAAAACTTAGATATCATGCAGTTGATGTTAAAGATTAATTGTCTGATATTCAGAGCTTTAATGATAAAAAGTAAAAATACTCTTCTGGTTTTAAGCCTAGGAACACTGGTTTTCTATGATTTTATTCTATGTTTTTCTGCCATGTCAACTTTTCCAAATCATCCCTATGTATATACACCAGATTACCAACATTTGCATGTCCAGGTAGGTATAATCAGGATTGATTGCAGTGTACCACTTGGTTTGATGGCTAAATAAAATCTACATCGATGTTTATATTTATTTTGGTAGTAGAAAATAAATCCTCGATTACTAAATACTTTTGATACACTCTTCTAAATAGTAAGCTTTCAAAAGAAAAAAAATATTTATTGATTTCATTCTCATCCTTTTTTAAAACTAGTGGGTTTGTATTATTATTCAAATTCTAATATTTCTTTAAAGGGTATCTTAATAAAAATCATAAGAAAAAGATCAAGTAATAGTGAGCAATGCATTTCTTAATAGAAATACTTATACACATATATAAGACATTTAAAGTAGATAAATTTTTGGTTTAGTCTTTCAATAAATAGTGGTTTGAGTTCACAGTGTTCTAGTACATCACAGTATTCCAGTCCTTAAAAGGTGGTTACAAAGAGGTCAGAGGTTCTCTCTTCACAAGAAGCCATATGGAGAAGACAAGGGGCAACGGGTAGAAGTTGTACTGGGAGAGGTTTCATCTCAACATGAGAAAGAAATTTTTTATAGTAAGAGCAATCATTCACTGGAACATCTTCCCCAAGGATGGAACAGTCCCCATTGCTGGAGGTTTTCAAGATGCAATTGGACAGACTGCTAGGCAATCTCTTCTAAGCTCTTTCCCATGAAAGCTTGGACCAGATGATCTTTCAAGGTCCTAGGTTTTTCTACTATTCTATGATATGATTTTATGACTTATAATTTAAATGAAGAAAAGTTTTGTAGGTCTAGACCACAAATTCAGGTGAGGATGCATAAAACTAATACTGTTTCCTGATAACAACTGAATACACAGTTTTGTACAGAATATAGATATCCTGCTTTACCATTACCATATGTCGGATCTTTCACTCTTTTCCCCATCCATCTTCATACATATAACTAGTTCCACATACTTAGCCTGTAACTTCTATTTTTCATTCTCAAAACCCAGTGTTGTTTATATATGAGAATATTTGTCAAGAGTATGTCACATTGCACAATCATTATGGTAATATTTTCTGAAAATATTCTCTGTGACAATTTTCAGAAAAGGAAACAGCTGAGCACATTCCTCCTCTTGAAAGATTTTCTCCTGTCTTTTCAAATGGAATAGTGTTTCCTCATGATTTAAAGTGGCCTGTTGTCAAGAGAATAGAGTTTTATTCCCAGGCCTCCTATTAACCCCTGTGATTAGGTACTTAACATCCGAATTAACCATCATTCTTCTGGCTATTCAGATTCTTAGGTATATATGCATCTATCTCCTTGCATCAGCAAATGTGTGATTATCCTGTCAGCTTAGCTACATATTTGTGGCAGAATATCAGAAATTGTGTGCATTTTTATGGGGAAATGGATTGCAATGACTTGTCAAGCCTAATAGGTCTGTTTTGAACCTCGACCCCTTCCTTCTGTTGTTTGGTAGGTTATGTACCTGGGCACAGTATAGCATGTCACCATATCAGAATACCATGGTTATATCCAGTGGAGAAGTAAGTAGCAGGTCAAAGCAGAACAGAAGTAACCATTCCAGTTGCAAGAGAATGTAGAGCACGAGAAAAAGTTTCTGTAAAAAGCTCTTGCTTCAATCAACTGTGGTTGCAACAAAAAAATAAAGGATGGTTGTGAAAGACCATTTTTGCTTCTCAATTCAATCTACTTCCATTATCCAAGAACAGAAAAATCAAATGAAATCTGATAGCATTGATCATAGTTCCAAGTAAATAGTAAATATTATGCCATGGTCAGACTAAAATAAGGATTGATATGTCTGTCTGCACTTTTTAGTCTTTAATTTATGTTCCTCTTCCAAATCAAGACAGCGCAGATTCCGCAATAAAATATTTTTGAAAGCTCTTGATCTTTTATTTTAAAATATCCATTTTGAAACAGCATTAAAAATGAAGCATTAAAAGAAAGCTTAAAGAGTAGCATTCAGTCTCCAGAAAAACAGTATTTCAGTGCATGAGTACAAGTAAGGAAGATGTGCTTTAGAAAAAGATAAAATATTGCCTTAAGGTAGGAAAAAAGAATTGCCAAGGAGTTGTGTTTATGCAGTCACTGGTCATAGACATCCAAAAGTATGATCGTTAAAAAATTTGCTATAAGTTCTGCCCCCCTCTTCTCCTCCCCCAAACTAAGTATGTCACAGCAAAATAGTAGTTCTGTAGACTTTTACAAGGAATCTGGTCTATATCCAGTTGGATTTATAGACTTGGCAAAAGAAATAGAATTGAAGTGATGCAGGAAAAAACATGCCTTCTTTCAAGCGGTGTTTACTTTAGTATTGGGAAATGAGACAGTGATTCCCTACAACACATTTTCACTTTAGAGATAACCACATGTGAATCCAATGTGTTGGATCCTTCTCCTCCTATCCCATTCACTCTATCCCATCTGCAGACTCTGATTAATAGTTATAAACTAGCATTAACATTGCATTGGAGCATTGGGCAAGCAAGCCACTGCTCACACCTTCGGTTATAATTATAGCTGGCAGGGCTAAATCATGAAGGATGCTTATTCTGAGTTGCTTAAGTAGTTTTAACTGATAAACTGTAGACTCTTTCCTAAAACCCACCTGGTCCACATCACAAAGTGGAGGAAAAAGGAAGGAAGAGGAGAGGGGTATGTGGCAACGGTAGCTGGCATTCCCCAAGTGGGGCGAGGTTGTTGGCAAATACAAATGTTCTCCTACCCAAACCACCAGGTAAAGACCTCAGATCATCTTTGGAAGGAGTTTGTTTTACCAGTAGGTTAAAAGACCCCTTGCATCCTAGAATAGGTTACCCTTTATAGTTAAATAGGCCTGTTAGCTTGCTACTTCAGAGTGCTGTTGACCTCAGTATGTGCTGAATCATGCTTTATGTACCATACAGAAAGGCTGAAACTGGTCTAAAACTGGTCTGAAGCTATGTCTCACAAAATAGCAACCAAAATTAGGTAATACAAATAGGTGCATGATTATCTACGAATGACCTGTTCTTGGGAAGAATGCTTCATTTTTCTGTAGTTCGCGTCAGAACACCAGCAGCTTCCACGAATGTAGCAGTTCTGACTAGCTAGTCTCAAAGAACCAAAGGCTCCTTTTCTATTTTCTCCTTCTTTTACTTCCACTCTTCTCACAGGGAACTGAGTATAGCTCTAGCTAGCATGTCACTTAATTTAGATTGTAGTAAACAAGTTAGCTGCAAAATCTTCTCTTCAGTGCATACATAGTTTAATGTTCTATTAGAACTCTTGATTAATGGATGTTTCAACTCCTAAGTTCTGGCAATGTGTTAATGAATATAATAATAAACTAATGTGAACTGAAGAGAAAGGAAAAATAATCAAGCCTCTGAATGAGGTGATAGAAATAAGCTGCTTTTCTCTGAATAATGTACTTGTACAAGTTGCAGTCCAAGTATACATGTAAATGATTAACATCTAATAAGCAATGACAGGAGACTTTGATTTTCGTCATAAAACTTTACACTGAATACAGGCTAATTTAAAGTAGCAGCATAAATGATTTGTGTGCAATTAGGAGCGCCTACATAGAAAGCCTCCTGTATTCAAGTTGTGTAAGGTGCACTGCATTTCTGTGTGCAGCAATAAGGTGACATAAACTGGTGTAATTATTAGGCTGACACTGCAAACTAATGCAAAATTACCACTTCAAAACGGGGTGGCTAGAGCAGGAGTAGCTTGGGACTGGTGTGGTTGATAAAATATGTAACAGGGGCACAGGTTACTGCTGCTGAAAATGAGAGCACTCATTTCACCTGTATCCCTCTCCATCCAGTTTATTTTACTTATTTGCTGTTGCGGGAACCCTGTTCACCTTTCAAATCTCATTGAGCTTGTAGAATTGTACTATTTTTAGCCAGGATCTGGGACGTGGCTTGTCCTGGAGACAACATATGTTACGTTCCTGAAATAGATCATCCACCCCTCAGCTTCATGAAAATAGAACTTGTTCATACCATCTAGTTGTTAAGATAGTCCTGTTGCTGTTTTATCTTCACACCAATCGATCTACGTATTTTATTTGCTAATAGCATGAATATGATTCTGTCACTAATGACCTTTGAGTTACCCAGATGGTTCTAAAATAAAAGTTGTCACATGTTTGTACTACAGCAAATGAAAGGGAAAATATATGCTCTGTGAACATCTGAATTTTTCTTTTATTTTAACCACAGGTGTAAAAAGTCTGATAGCAGGCCAGTGAATGTTCATGTGAGATGATTTCCAGACCATTAGACTACTCATAAATGAATTCTGGTTCTATGTGTGTAGAGATTAAATTGAAAATTCTGAACTATGAAACCTGTCTGTGTCACTGAAGACAGTAGATAAGGAGTGCAGGTTCATATCTTATTTGCAAGTAAGCAAACACACGACTCATGAGATGAGGAGTGTCTGACCACATTACCAAGTTCCAGGTCCATTTCTGTCCTTCCTAGCAGCAGTAATGAAAGAAGAAAGGAGGAGTATGCTTGAATTTTGTCAAAAAACCATCTGGTTATACACTAAAATTTCCCTTGTTTAAAAGCCTAGTTTCTGTCCTTGCCAAGAACCTTCACACTGTCATAGAAATTAGCATGAAAGCAACAGCTCTCACTGAGTCATCAAATCTTTTTCATTTGTTCTCCTGTCTCTAGAGCCTCTCTATCTCTTTCCACAACCCTCTGCCGAGTGATTTTACATCAGAAGAAAACAATAAAATTATACTATGGAAGTCAAACATTGCTGTATTACAGGCTGTCATTGCTTCAAGGTAGACCAAGATTTTATTGTAATACGTTCATGTGGCAGGACTGAGTGTTTCCTTTCCCTCTTTCTCCAGTGCTGTTGACCAGAAATTCATAATATTTTGCTCTTCTTTATGTTGTTATCTTTTTTTTTCCCCCTCCATTGTTTTCTGATTCCCTGTCTGGGTTACATGTTCATAGCATTTTTTTTCCCCAAATAACTTCTGCTCACTTGTAACTTGTGAATGACTGAAAAAGCTTTTCTGTGAATGTTTTAAGAGCTATTTTACACCAGAGACTCTTACTCAACAGTTTTGTTCACACAGATATTCCTGTGTAGGGAGATCGAAATAACATAGCATAACATAACATAGCACAGCATAGCATAACATAATGTAACACAACATAATACAACATAACATAAGATAAAATTACTAATGTAAATATAATACCAGTACAAATAGATAAAAATCTAATATATTTTGTATAATTATACAATAATAACTACAATAGAAATATAATAGTGTCATATATTCTTTTTTATATATAGCTATATCTTTCATTGATGGTCTTATCTGGCAGGTTCAGGACAATCCGAAGCACTTGAAGTATGGGGTAATGAAGGTAGCAAAGTCATAAGTCATCCCCATCCCTGGAAACATTCAAGGCCAGGATAGACGGGGCTCTGAGCAGCCTGATCTAGTTAGCGGTGTCCCTGCTCCTGCGGGGGGGTTGGACTAGATGACCTCTAGGGGTCCCTTCCAACCCAAAACATTCTATGATTCTATGCTGGAAAAGTAAGTCACAATAAAAAGCAAACTTTTTCTCTGAATTAGGAGATTTAGTTAATCAGCAAATAGAAATGGGTCATAATGGCTTGTGGTTACCAAGCCATTTGAAAAGGAATCTAGAGCCACAGTTATGCAAATGGAGCTAATTAAAACACCACCGCTGTGAATAAATAAATCCTCATTAATGTTATGCGTATGGCAATTATGCTACAACCTTATCTAAAGCCATTGATGCACACTAGCACTGTTTACAGTAAGAAGCTAAGATGTGGTATCTTAGAGTAAAAATAACAATAAGAGCAGTAAATGAGAAGACAGTTAAATTGAATTGGTACCATCTACAAGTTCTGAATAAGTAAAGTCGTAAATCAAAAAAAGGAAACTAAACTGTACATTGTGGTTTGGGCTCTGTGATAACAGAACTATCCAACTGGTGCTCTACAGAAATAAGTCTCTGCAGGTCTTCCTGCCATGAATGTATAAGCAAGAAGCCTTTGTAGATGTTTCTGCCAACAACTGCGGCACTGCACTGAAACGCAGGCCCCTGGATGGAGAAAATTGGGCTTTGGGTGCCTGTGTTAGCAGTGAGATCTTTTCCAAGCAATGATATTACTGAGGAGAGCAACTGGGACTGTGTGACATCTGCTTCAACAGTACTCCCATCTGGTCAGCTGCAGCCCAGCCCAGCCTTCCTAAGCAGGTTTTCCAAGCTTGGTAAGTCACCCCACCTACTTACTGCTGTTGGAATCAGCAATTCAGATGATAGAAATCAGCCATCTAGAACAAGCAGATACCTTCCTTTTTTTTTTCTTTTTTTTTTTTTTCTTCTTTTCAGAAGGTTTTACAATGGATTAATGGATTATAGCTGCATATTTCAAAGTATATGCACACGGGTTAGAGTAGACAAATTTGTTCAAATGCCCTCATTTAGGGAATTTGTCTTTTTTTCAGAACCTTTGTAACAATCTGACCTCCTGTTTTGAGAAATAAAATCTGTTCTGAGATTTGAGACTAAACAGTAATCTAGTCCTACAAAGACCACTGGGCAGTTAAACAGTATGAGACTGAATGGGGACACACAGTTCCACTGGACTGTGGAAATGAGAAATTCACACATAGTGAAGAACCTACTACTGGTGGGTGAAATGAGGATTGAATTCTGCTTTTATTTTACTTTTAGTCCATTGAAAATACATCCCAGGCAGGTGGTAGTCAGCTAGAACAGGTTATACACATGCACTTATGTGCATGTGTGTGCACACACTTATAGACACACTCACAAGCCAGGAACATTCAGTTTGAAGTGTATTTAAAGACAGGATTTTCATAATTCCCCAGACGAAAAAAAAAAAAAGATTCTTTATTCCATTAAGAAGCAGCCAAATGAGTATTATATCTAGTTAATGTGAAAAAATTCTGTGATGGTCAGACATGTCACATGAAGGATATTGTAAAGCTGCTGGACTTACCTCCACTGTAAACTTCTGACTATATGTACATGGAAGAGGAGATTCAGTTTAGGCATCTTGTATAAAACCACACAGGAATTTAACCACAAAATCTTTTCTACAGGTAGAAATGTATTTCAATAAATAGCAACAATTGAAATTTAAATATATTTTTTAAAAAGACACCTCAAACTGTATCATATTTTATTAGAAAGTAGTACTACTGCAATATTATACTGGTGATAAACCATAATTTATGACCTAAGATTTATGTGATAAGTATTTTGCAAAGGCAAGGATTACTGAAACAGTCTAAAAACAGAGAGAATAATATGTAAACAAAGAGATGTCTAAGAAGAGGTGAAGGGGTTTATAATGAAGGTAGTAAGAGAAAACATAAAAACATTCAATCCAGTTATGTATTTTTAATGCAAATTCAAACTTCTGAGGGGCTAATCTGCTGGTAGTGAGTGCCGTCTGGCTCTGTAGAGCACATGGAAGTTATGGTGAAGGGTATAATTTCTACTTCTCATGAATATTTTTGTATCAGCAAAATTAATCTTTTTTAACACTGAGATTTTTCTCTTTCTGTGGGATGCTTTAAGGATTTTCTTAAAAGAAAAGTAATTTTAAGGTTATTTTTGAAAGGCATCAAGGCATGCTAGTAAAAGGTGGTGTTTGGTTTTTCTTTTTCCTTTGGCCACCTAAGAAGACTAGAAAAGTCAGACAAGCTCTGAGAATAGCATAAGGAATATTTCTCTAACCAAAAATTTTTTAACTATATTTCTGAACTGAACTTTTAGTCTGGTTGCCATGAAATTCCACGATAGATTAGTTATTATTGTTAATGAAATTATTAATTCTTCCCTGTTCTTAAGAGAAACAGAAAGATAGCATTAAAGCTATTTTCTTTGTTGTTGATGAGATTACTTCCCCCCTTTGCACAGATATGTTCTTCTGAAAATTCCAGGAGAAATTGCTTATATTCTATACGCAATGTTAGACTACAAATATGGGATGTGATATGTTAGGGAAAACCACCCAAATTTCTTACATCCCTTGCTGTATCTCTCTTCAAAATACTGTGAGTGCTAAGAGTGAAAGAAATGGGGTATGGGAATTATGGCCTGAATTAATCCATAGAAGAAAGAATGATAATGCAGTTACCAAGCTTGTTTTAGATTTTGATTATTTTCAGGCTCCATTTTGCATTCACTGAATGTTGTGTATGGAGTCTTTTAGGCTAGGATACGGGTCTGTATTTTCAAAATCTCCAAACCACATGCTTAAACAACATGTAAAATAGGCTTGTTAGGTTGTAATGTTCCATAAATATTTGTTCTTTGTCTATCTCTTTGGATGTTCATTTTAAAACTCCCTAAATACTCTTCTGATAGTGTCAATAAAGCAACACATCAGCGGCTTTGCTCAGAATGATGGGTCTCCTTGCCTGTTACTATATGTTTTTCAGCTCTTCTCTAGGTCTCAGAATAACTCTTCCAGATAGATGCTATACAAGGGATTAGGAAGAAAAAAAGTAGTCAGTGATAATGGATGACTTGTGTTGAATTCAACCCACCATGAACATACACCAGAGTGAGGCAGTTTGAACATGTTGGGAAAAAGAAGGGAAGAACACAGTGCAGGTTATATGAGTGCCAAACCACATGAAAAGCAAAACAAAGGTCAATGATTCAGTCCATCCTGATTTAAAAAAAAAGAAATTGTTTCTGCCTAGCAGCTAGGAGTTTGCTAGCAACTTGTCATTGAAAATGTCACAGGATGAAGCCTACCTCAAAGCCACAGCTCAGATAAATGAGACTTGGCGCACTTCTGTCCATTTTGAACTGATAAGATGATTAGATTAATACGGCAGTGTTAGACTATGTAATATAACTGCTATTAATGTCACACTTGCCATAACACATCTGGGACAGGAGGGCAGAGGGAACAAAGACCCTGGTGACAGCCACCAATGGCCCTTTGGCTTGGGAAATTAATGGAGCCATTGGTGGTCTTTGCTAATGATTTCATTGAAAAAGCTGTGAGAAGGGAAAACAGTAGTCCCTTTGGATGAGACACAGATATGGACCTCCAACAGCATACTGTTGGCTGAGCTCAGGAGGGAGCTGCTAGGGCCACAAGCCAGAGGTTGGGCACCTAGAGTGGTAGGAATGAGAATCCTCCTCCCCTGGGGTTCTGGTTTGTGGGGGTGCATCCTGTGGGTGCCTTGCAGGATAGAAATATCTATCCACATGGTCATTCCCACTCAGGGGTTAAAAAAAAAAAGTCATATGTGTGACTACTTGTTGTAATTGTGGTCCTGTGGCTCTGCACCACCCAATTCACCTCTGATGAGTTACAGATAAGGGAGTAAAGAAGAAAACCAGAAACAGAAGAAAGATGACCTTGAACTAACTACATCAAGAAGCAGTGCAAGGCCCTGAAAAAGAAGAAGAGGAGCCCAAATTTCCCTGCACACAAAATCTGATCACTCACTCTTAACTTTAGTGTTCTAAATGTGTAGTACTTGCTAAGTATATTTAGCAGATCTTGTAATATTCAGTAATAAAGGCACACAGTAATAAAGGGTGACTGGCGATGTGATGTATCACTTCGTTTCACATTAAACCTGAGCATACATTTGCCATCAGCATGAGGCTTTCCTTGCTTGCCACCTTCATCATGAGATGGTGGCAGCCCCGTGATATTGGGTGGTGGGTGCTAGCTGCCCTCACATGTGGCATCAAGCCACATGCTGGAACCCAGTGCCTGTGAACAAGTGAAGGGCAGCTGGTGGTCTCATTTTTGCTGGAGCAGACAGCACATTGTTCTAACTAAATGAACTAATTACCATAAATAAATCACGTTGCATTCTTACTGGAAAGCTTATCAGGCAGTACTATTATAGCCTTTCTGTTTGGGCCCGAGAACCTTATCTTCCCAGACCATGCTCCTGAAGTATAACGTACTTTTTTGGGTGGAAAAAAACTCATTCCAGGGTTTGAATGAGAATTAGATTCACAACAGTAATACCAATTTTGTGTAACTCTTGAATATGAAATGTGACTTTATTATTTCATGACTCATGATAAGGAGAGGGAAAAAAAGCATGTAACAGTAAAAATCTCCGTAACTCTACTTCAATATACAGGATTTTTTTAAAAAAAATGTATCTCCTGAAAGATGTCTGCACATTTTCAGTCATTAGGCTAGGATGCAAATTTTCTATATACAAACTAGGAGACTTAAAATGAGAGTACCATTTCAGAGAAAAGGATGAACATGATGTTCATTAGGGTTCCATTCATTGCTCAGTAAAACATTACCCTATGTTATAAAAATAATGCATCCCAGGGTTCACACTCTGCTTAATCTTATTAATGTTTTAATATTACATTTATAACATTTTTTTCCTGGGCTAGTTTCTGAGTAGATAATAAAAAATTAATTATGATCTATACATGGTCCATAAAAAGCACAAAACACTGTTTTGAGAGGTTCTGTTTTTCCTTACTCCTGATACGTTAGCTAAATGTTCTGCCTGTGCCAATGGGTACATTAAGAAGTAGGGAACAGTATAATATTATACTAAAAATTTAGCTCATTGCTTGCTGATTATGGTATGTGTTATGTTTCAATTTTTTTTAGAAATGGTGGAACTAGTATTCATTCACACAGAACTGTCCTACTCTTTAGGATTTGCTGTCTAGTTATCAATCTATAGAGTGCAGCCTTTTACCAAACAATATCCTTCATGTAATAGAAAAGCCGCAGTAAAGGGAATTGTCTTCTTCATCATAAAATATGCAGTGTATTCCAGTTAAACAACTTGGAACTTATAGAAGCCAGATGCTCAGTCCCCATAAATCAGCCTAGCTTTACTTTGGATGGAGATACAGTAGTTTGTTTGCACTCAGGATCTTGCTAGCCTCATATCTAAATGAGCCATAAGGACTTGATTACTGAAATATTGCCATTTAAATGATGCTAGCAGAATCAATTTACCATTTGCATCTTCCATGTCCAAACCAAAAACCAAAGGTGGATAGGGTCACTACAGTGCTCCTGTAAAATACCTGAAGCTTATAAAATCTTTACCGATACAATCATGCTGGAAATGTCTTAGTACAGACCTAACTTGGTATTCCTTTAAATCTTCGTAATCTCAAAGGTGATTAACAGGTGCTGGGTTATGAATAATCCAGTTTGCCTACTGTGTGCATAATAATCTTGTTCATGCAATTACTGGGCATACACCTAAAGCAAAGCAACTTCAAGGGGATGTTCTTATGATGAAGAATTGGCGTGACTGTTGACAGAGTAAATCCAAGGACAATAAGTTATGTTGTGTATTTGGACAAAGTATTCAAGATGCAGAATAAAGGTATGGCTGAGAACAAGGAAAAGCCCCATTTTTGTTTCTGTCTTGAGACAGATAATGAGGTCAGCCCTATTTTTTAAGCTTCAGTGAGGGTTTATGACAAATAAGTGAAAAATATTTAAGAGTACAGATTCTTCAGTGATACTCGGTAATTTATTTTTTTTTTGTCTCTAAAGAAAGAGGAGGAGCAGTATAATAAGTGGGATATTCATGATATTGTTCAGATTGTTTTGAGGAGAATTTAGGTATGCCTGGTCATCAAGATAAATTAACAGATGTACTGGCTAAGCATGTTTTTCAATAAACTTTCTCAGATGAAGGCTCACACTGTTGGAAAAACTTTGAAGAAAGAAACAGAGAAAAAAATTGGAAAACACTCTTCTAATTGACATGACTGATTTTCAGTACGTGGCTAAGACTTGATTTCAAGGGAAAAAAGATGTGTCTGATAATGATAGTAGGATTTTGCCCAATCCAGCAAGGAAATTAAATATATGCAAGGAAGGACAACTTGTAGCATTTATAAGTAAAGCAAGAAAGGCTGAAAAGGAATATGAATAGCAACAAGAAGGACTTATTCAGCACTTCAGCAGCAAAAATGTGGGCTTGCTGCAGGGACCCTGGTCACAAAGAACACATAGAATGCCAAAGTGCTCAATGACACCTTCTCCTCAGTCTTCACTACTAAGACTGGCCTTTAGCAATCCTAAAGCCCCTAAGAGCAGGTGGAAAGTCTGGAGCAAGGAAGACTTACTCTTGGTGGAGGAGAATGAGGTTAGGGGACATTTAAACAAACTGGAGATACACAAGTCCATGGGGCCTGATGAGATGCACCCACAAGTGCTCAGGGAGATGGCCCATGTCATTGTGAGGCCATTCTCAATTGTCTTTGGAAGGTCGTGGAGACAAGGGAAGGTCTCTGAGGACTGGAAGAGAGCAAATGTCACTGTTGTCTTCAAGAAGGAGGATCTGAAGTACTACATGACAATAAGCCTCAACTTGGTTGTGGGAAGCTGGTGGAGCAACTCTTCCTAGAAGCCATTTCCAAATATATTAAGCATGGAGAAATCGTGCTTGACCAACCTGATAACATTTTACAATAAAATAAGCAGCTTGGTGGATGAGGGGAGAGCCGTGGATGCTCTTTATCTTGACTTCAGCAGGGTTTTTGACACTGTCTCCCACAAGATATTCATAAACAAACTGATGCAGCTTAGATACATGAACAGTGATACAGATTGAAAACTCTGAGTTGCCAAACTCAAAAGGCTGTGGCACAAAGTCCAACTGGAGGCCCGTCAGTACTGGTATGCCTCAGTAGGGGATACTGCAACTGATACTGTTCCACCTCTTCATTATTGACCTGGGTGGATAGGCTAGAGAGCACCCTGAACAATTGGCAAATGATACAAAACTGTAAGTCAAAACTTGGTAGTCTCCAGGGTTACCTTCGAAACTCTGATTCCATGATTGTCCCTTGAAGATATATTGTAGGAAAAAAGTGCTTTGAAGGAAAGAAAATAAAAATCTAATACATGTTGTTGCCACAGAAAAAATGGGTCTAACAGGTCTTGAATAGCTACAATTGAGAATTGAAAAGGGATCATTGATCATGACATGAGATAGATTCCAGATCAGCGCTTTCATGAGAGAATCGGGATGATGACAACATGGGTACCAAAAGTATAGTTTGTATGGATTTTACCTAATGAATCAAGCCAATAGAGTACTTACTCCTAATGGAAGCCTGGGACACTAAACTCACAGGAATCCTTTTCATCTGAATGCTTGTAGTAACACCATAGCAGTTCCACTTCTTCTTAAATATTGTGGTTTAAACAAAGACAAGATATTTTTGTTATCAATAAACTTTTTTGATAACATCTCACTATAAAAAAACATTGGTTAAGCCATACTTTTCTTTTTTTATAGTGAGAAAACTAAATCGTTCTCATGCAAGAACTGTAGTATTGCATGAGTACCACAAGAAAAGTATTTTGTCTGAATATATTTTCTCTGGTTATGAGTTGAGTGGTCTACACACTTTCTTCACAGATGTGAGTTTTTTCCATCTGTGCATCCATTATTGATTAAACAGCATGTAATGGTAATTGTGGTGGCTTTGGAGCACATATAAAGCATGACTTAAGAAACTCCTCACTTTATTGCTTTACTTTTTACTCAGACCTTTACTGTTGCTTGAATATCTTCACAAAATATATCTGATTATAGGCAAATCAATTAATTGGTAGTCAGTCACTTTTTTATGTAATTAGACCTATTTCATCCCCTTCCTTTTAAAAGATGACAAACCACACCTTAAAAGGTGTCTACATCTTCGTATATACTGAATCAAGAAGGTGAAGAAAAGAAGTTAAGGTGCAAAATCATTTGAGATAAAGATAAATACATATAATTTCAGAACATGTAATCATGTCCTATTATGGAATCTAATTTTTAAATCTGGAGACTTAAATGTCCTGTTCAGGTCTTTCTTTTATAGTATAAAAACTTATTAGAACCTCCTGCTGGAGTAAGAGATTCAGTGAAAACTGCACTTTTCATGCATATTTGTCCGTCTTTAAATTCTATTATAAGTTAGAAAATGGGTGACTGGTTTGGAGGTCAACAAGTAATCAGATTTACAATGTTAATTAAATATCTAACATGTTGCCATGAAAATAATCTTGTATGATTATCCAGAGGTTTGTGAAAGATGTACACAGTTGAATCTGATATTTTCCTTTAATATGCCCTGAACTGGAGAACCCTATTCTACACAGCAATATTGTATGGAGGGAGTTTAATTAACTCTAGTGATCTGTCCAAGTGTCAATGTGTGTGGAAATGGAATTAAAGGAATTCGTAAGGTATTTTCTGTGATCATAATCAATTAATGCATGGAGGTGAATATTAGAAATAACTCATCTGAGAGCAAGTAAATTGTATATAGAAAACATATACCTCTTCCTGACATTGATTAATTTCACAGACGTAATTGCTCATTTGACTCTCAATTGCAAGCAAAATCAAAAAATCTGTAAATCACAAAACAAGTTGTGATATTCCATTTTTGTATTGTTTCTAGATTTAATGTTTGTTTCCCATAAGAATACAATATTTTAAAGCATCTCTTGGGTTTTCTGGTAATCTAAGCAGTAATGCTAATAAACATGAGGTGGGTTTTCTTACACTGTTATTATTTACAGATCTGTAAGGGTCTGCAATGGCATTGGCAGTTAAGTGAGACAGTTGTTTTGTCCTCCTGCATCTGCTCTCATCAGTCAGACTCTACTGCATGAATCCACAGTAGAGGAGCTAACTATTCCAGATTAAACTGTTAAATTGTAATGATGGCTTGAGACTTTGCTCTGTGTAGTGCTCCCGAAGTCAACAGAAACACATTTTGTGTCCAATGCGGTTCCTCTGCTCTTTCACTGTCCCCCCTTTTTCCCACACCACCTCATGTCTTGGAAGGCCTCTAGATAAAATCACATTATACAAAACCCACTCAGCAGCATGCTGATACAGATGTCAAATTTTGTGTGCTTCAAAGTTGTAGGATATTAACTTTGTTATTGCTTATTCTTTATTATTAAAGAGAAAGAAAAAGTACCTCAGTGATGTTAAGTGATGACTGATATCTCAGAGAAGACTGCAATCCTCATTTGTCTATGCCAGGAAAGTGAATGGAGTCTTATAGACAGTATTCTCTGCAGCAACACAGGGAGGTAGCAAAAATCCAATGTTTTCCTTTACTCCATACATATAATTTTAAAATTTTTTTCTGCTTGTTCTTTTCTTTCTTTCATTGATCTCAATTCACAAAATGTAATGATTTACTAGATTTTTCCTTTTTGCCCTTTCTGTTGGTTTGAAATTTGCCAATGAAAAACAGGGAATGAATCCTTTAGGGTATGTTTTACCATCTATACATCCTTCTCTTTTTTTTTTTTTTACCAAATATCGTAAAAATAGATAAAGTTTAACTAATGTTGCCTCAACAGTTTTTTTGATCATTTTTGAAAGATGTCCAACAGAAATTTAGAAATGTTCCAATTTGTTCTTGTCAAAAGTACAAGAGAGAGAATCTTTCCTGGGTAATCCTGTTATCTTTGAGATTGTGTTCGCCTACATGCAAACGTAGTCTGGCCCTCCTGGACAAACAGAAAGCCTATGTTATGGGAAGGTGTTTAGGTATTGTTACTTGTTAGGAGAAGCTTGTTGTTTTGGGGAAGAAATAGTTACAGTTCTCACACTGTCACTGGAGACAAATGTTTTGACCTTGTATTTACAGAGGTGTTAACATTTTCCAAAGAGGGAGCAGGAGTGGTGAGTTGAAAATTTTAACATATTAAGTATGCAATTTATGATATGACCTAATATAGCTTAGCCATATGGGTTTTAAAGGAATTTAGAACAAATGTGATTGTGCGTCTATGGGAAAAAGTTTACCCAAGAAGTTTTATCTAAAGAAGTCGAAAGGTGGGATTAATTTAACGCAACTCTTTACAGTGACCGTCATCTTTCCTTATTGTCATCTGCCTGTCCTAATCAGTTCTCTATCTTGTTGCAGTTTTTCAAGATTTTTCAAGACACCACAGATGCTGAAAATGAGTAGGACTTATTCTTGTGAAGGTTACCCTTCTGTACTGGAATACTTTATGATATAAAATGGTAACCGCTTCTGAAAATCAAATTATATTTTTATGCCTAAGAAACCAGGAATTTCAAAAAGAAACACGGCTAAAAAGGAACCAGAGCTGACAGTTGTTTCTGATCTGAAGTCCTGCATAATGTCATTTTCACCACAAGAGAAAGCAAACTATGTTCCTAGGGACCTGTGCTGACATTAAGACTGTATCAACAATTTCTGGTGGGATAAAAGCTCACAGAGAGGTTTTAACAGAAGAGCACACAATGCCATAGATCTCCATTCTTCCTTAATCATATAGGCTGAAACAAATCACTAAAAGATGGTACTATATTTGACACGTTTTGTATTCTAATTATTCTACTTATTTAAAGCTATAAAGAACTCCCAATAAAATGTTGCTTTGGGACACTGCATAAATATACTGAACAATATTTTTTCCAGAGTTTTAGGAATTTTTTTTTTTTTTTGTAGTCCTCGTCTCTTTGAAGCTGGAATAGTCATTTATAATAGCCACAGACAGTGGTCAGCTCATCAAAGGTGGCTGATAACCCTCGTGCAGCAAGTGAAGAGTATTACCTAACAAACCAATTAATGACTGATTTCAAGGTTATTGTTTAAATACACTACATGTTCAGTAGCCATGAGATCAGTCTTTTTTACTTCATGCTTGACTGAACTGCAAAAGGAGGTCATTCATGTAAGTATAGAGTTCAACACTAAACATTCAGTGGAAGGTTTCTAAGTGGAAACAAGACCTTTTAGAAGGATTGCTGTTAAGCTCAGTGTATTGCTTTTGCTATAATGGGACTCCATACCACAGAAGAATCAGAAGTTGTTGATTAGGCTATCAAATAGGCTAATTAATGATAAATAGAAAGGAGTGACTGGAAGAATGCCTCTTCCTTTCTCATGAAGCAAGAATTGGAAGGGTGCCTGATATGTGCATAAAATAGATGTCTAGGAATGAAAGGAGTATATTAGGCATAGCTGATTTCTGCTAGGTTTTTCAATAGATTGACCGTTGTTGCTTCCACGGTAAGAGCATATTTCTGGTGGTGCTTATTTAGCTGATGAAAGATAATTTGAGTAAACTATCCATAGTTTGTCTCTTAAAAAGCTCAGGGTTACAAACACTTTCCTCCAATTTACATTCTATCTCTAAAATTAGTTTAAAAAGACAGGGAGACAGTTGGAAAAAAACCCAAAAACCCACACAATTACCAAAAAAATAAAAGAAAATCCTAGACCCCAAAATAGCCCTAACACAAACAAAAATCCACCACAACCCCCCAAACACAGATATTGATTTGAGGGCCTGTATTTAACTACAAGCACTTACTAATTTATTGTACCATTGTGTGAAATACATATATATTTATATACTTACATCTGTATATGTATAAAATAATATATATAAGTATATATATTATATAATGGCTTATATAATATATATTATATACACTTTTAAGAGAGTGTGTGTGTGTATATTCCCATGAAAAAAGACATATTCTTCCTTCAGAAATGTTATTGAAGTGTAGTGTTGGTTTTCACTCCACTTGTAATGTGGTGAGTCATGTTGTTGCTCTGTTTTCCAAGCAGAAGAAAGTTTGTTACTGATGAACAAGCATACTTCCTTATGCTTTGGTAAGA
The DNA here is from genome assembly GCF_000687185.1 of Egretta garzetta. NCBI lineage: Eukaryota > Metazoa > Chordata > Aves > Pelecaniformes > Ardeidae > Egretta > Egretta garzetta. The sequence goes on along the minus strand of NW_009259102.1, from coordinate 4,231,336 downwards.
CAATCTACATTTGGTCATTGCTATTAAATTCAATTTTTCTGGAAGTTTTATTAAACCTAGCAAATTGTGGGGTTTACCAGTTTTATAGCTGATTCCTAGTTGGATACTGGTGACAGAAGAAATCCAAGTATGGGAGAAAATTACAAGATGCACAGATCTTCCCAATACAGAGCCAGGATGAAGCTGTTGGGTGGACCCAAGACCATGATTTTGGAGCACAGCATTGAGTATATCTGCCCATCAGCACAGACTTTCATTCTGACACTGCACACAACTCTGCTAAAATTACTGATATTTCTTCTTGGTTCTGAAGAGCTGTGACAATCCCTAGTAACTGTAGACTTCTAGTGTATGCTGTGACAAATTAATATCCGTGAATTTTGTTCCCTCTATCTCAGGCTCCTTTGGTGGAGGGGAGAGTTTTACAGCCATAAAAAAGTAACTGAAAAGTACCACCATCTAACCAGAAAAATCATAAATGTTTAGTAGTACGTCACAATAGAATAAAACCATTATCTATTGATTATCCATTTATCTTTACCTGGGAAAGTATAAATAATTTTATTCCCTACCCTGAGATCATCATTGTCAAACATTATGTTGGCTACTTCAATAACAAACAGAGACATAACACTTCCCCCAGGAGAAAGTTAGATATTTCAGGGGTTTACAGTAAAAAGATCTTTCTTTCTGCCAACACTACAAAAACCTAATATCATCACATTGGACCATAACTGAAAGTGAACTATGAAAAAAGGCTGCCTGAGCTAGATAAGTAACAGTATAATTTTCAATTTAGTTTTGCAATATTTCTAATATTTCACTGTTGTTTTTCTTAGTGGTCCCATAGTGCTCTGCACAACTCGTTATGAAATTCTTCTTCACGTCATATGTGTGAAGAATACTAACAGTATCATCCAAGGGAAAGACAAGTTTTCATAGATGTCTAATTAATCCAATTCATGCTTTTATAATGGTCACAAATAACCTGTGTTTTTTCAGGCAAAATAAACTATATACAAATCAATAAAATTAAGTATCAAATGTACTTACTAGAGAGAGAGGCAGTACCTATAAGTAAAGCTTAAAGTTGAATATTTAAGGATAAGATTTTACTTATGATTACAATAAAATTAATTCTTAAAGAAGTCTCCTGGAAAGTTTGGAAAGCATGTTCTCTTCTACTTCTACTTTTGGAAGTTGCCTCTGATGTTGGTATCTAGGATCAAAGGCCTGTTATGAAAAGCAACATGTCTAGAAGCATGACTGGTAGGTTCACAAGGACAAGGTGTGTTGTTATCATGCTCTGTCTCCAGTATACCTTCCTCTGCTTTTCTATTATTTTAAAAAGTCAGCTTAACTATGAGTGCCAACACATATCTATCTTCTACACCTTTGCCTTTAATAAGACCAATGAACAAGGATATTGAGGCAGCCTCAGTGTACTTAGTCTGAAACTATATACTTAGCAGGAACTGTATCGAAGCACATTTTGTCTTGCAGCATAGTGCAGATTTGCTCTTCTGCAAGGCAGTGGTGTGGGGAACGAGGGAAAAGCTTTACTGCCCTTTTGTATTCTCTCCTTGTGTACAGAGCATGTTGAGGATCACCAGAGTGACTGGGTTTTTTTCCCTTGTCTCCCAGTGAGATATACTACTTTAACCTTGAGAAAAGAAGGAGAGACAACCCTTTCTGTGGAGTGATTTCCTGCTAAAAGGAACAAATAAAAAAAAAATCAACAAAAAGGTACTACCTGGTCTTACTCTGAAATTTGAATATTTAAGCTCTAGTGACCATGTTAATCTATATGTGTCTAGCACTTTGGTAGGCATTGGGTCTGCTCAGAAAGCTCTGTGATATCAGCTGCCTCAAAGGTTCATGTAACAACTGGTGGAAATTTATTTAGAGATGCAGCTTTGCACTTGATTCTTGATAACTGGATTTGGAAACCTAAATTTCTCTGGTTTGAGTTAAATGACCTGTAAATGTTACTGGGAGGTTGAAGGTTAAAGTAGAAATGTTCAGAAATCACTGAATTGCTAAGAGACTATTTAAGAGTAACCTATTAGAGGCACAGATGGTTTGTACACCTCTGAGCAAAAAAAGTAAACCATCATGTAGAGTTAATTACAGCTAAATCAGCTTCCCTTTAAAAAGGTGAGCTCTGGCCATGCCAGATGTAATGAAAATATGGCATGATATAAATGAAAGAAATAGCAAGTAATCAGATAAGATAGACAATTATGTAGAAATTCTGATGCATGTTGTAATTATGATTTGATGGGTGACTGCAGGTTTCCCATGTATGGAGGGGATGAAAAGGAAATCAAACAAAATAATGAATGATCTGCTACAGTACACTAGTTCCATCCTGCTTTATGGACACAATGAAATATAGTAGCCCAACAGGTTTTTCCTTTTCTGCCCTCAAGGTTAAGATCACACACTTCCTAAAGTGTTTTCCTTGCATAATGGTTCAGATTAGTCCTTCAATAGACATCATAAAGTCACTGTTCAAATTAGTTTTCCTTGGACTTGCAGACATAATTACTCTCTATAAACAGAAACTGTTTCTCAAAACATTCAGTGATAAAATTCACAAACAATTCAAATTTCAAAAGAACCTCAAGCCATTAGGCTTTCATGCTTCACTGTTGCAGATTTATCATGCTGAAGTACTTTACTCAGCAGGTCATTGTGGCAGAATTGCTGTATTTAGATGCTTAATTTACTCCATAAATCATAGTGTTTAATTCTGTAAAACAGTGGCTTCTTGGGATATTGTTACAATATATAAAATTAAAAATCTAGTACTCTACAGCCTAATCATGTCTAATCAAGTGACTTTCAGACTGATTGTATCAACTGAGACTGCTCCAAATAGTTTTTCTCAAAGAGATATTCCAGGCTGTGTACTTTATTAACTCTGAAACTGGTATAATTCTAGGGACCAATCATAGGAATTTGGACATATGTGCATCCCTTAGAACCATATAAACACGCAAAGAAGTCTATATTAGTATTCTCTTTTCTAAATGATTTAAAGTGGAACTTAAAAAGTGGGCTATGTGAGCACTCATGCGTACAAGCAGTTTTTCTTCTGGTTTTGTTTTTGATTCTTTTTTTTTTCCCCTGCAGCTGTTGAGTTTTCTTATAATACAACACTGATGGTCCAAAAAAGTGACATGGAAGTGACAAGATTTATCTGATAGGCAACTAAGACTTCTGTTTGCCCACACAGGTGTTTTCTGTGATATCAATCTCTACATATCACTTTTGGTGTGATTACTTTGGTGAGTAGCTAAGCTTCTGAGTTACAGCTTTCAAATTCAGATTAAATCTAGACAAAGAACCGAGCATGAGGAAGGAAAAGCAAGTCTTGCTTGACTAACTAGATTATTATGCCATAATGCAGGCATGGGTAGACTGGATGTTTATAGGCAAAACAAAGGCTTTGAAGGGAAGTCTGTGTTCAGACAGCATAGGATCAGAAGTAATTATCATTGTAATGTAACTGGTAGACACTAAACGTGCACAAATGCTTTACTAACATCTAATTGACTTATGAAACATCATGTCTTCTTTCTGTCAAGGCACTTACAGCTCAGGCATCTGGCTGTTGTATCTTCTGATGCCCTCTTTTGGCCCTGCTGTCAGTTGCCTACACTCATTGACACTAATTGTTTCTTGAATGTGATGTAGCTTCCCTACCCCCTCCACTCCACCCTCTTCTTTCATTGTCATTTCACAATGAAACTCTCTGTAAGGAACAAATATGATGTAAGTGTTCAAATATGACTTTTTTTTAGGACAACAAAATGATGATTCCTTAACCTTTCTCTTCTCTCTCCTGTTATGTCTTTGATAGGAAAATTGGCTTTGTGCTTCATACTTAAAGACATAAAAAACTGGAACACTTTGGAATACATTGCAACAGATTAACTTCTTGGTGTTTTGATATTTTTCCTTCCTACTGTTGTTCTGTTGAGCTTTATGGTGAGATTTGGGGATGCTTTTGCATGATATTGACCTGTAAGTTTATCTTTGCCACAAGAAATTTCGTTGTGAAAGTCTGGGATCTATTAGTCATCAGATGAGATGGATGAGAGCTTTCTATGAAAGTTTCAGCACTTGCAGAGCTATTTTAAGTGGCAGTATGCAATTCCAAGCTCATTTCTATAAAAGAGTATGGAAAGGACACTGGCCTGGCATGCAATATTCCTGACCAAACTTCTGACAGGAGAGACTTGGCTGGATATTCTCAGAATATGATGGGGAAAGAGCTGTAAAGTTTGGATGAGATACACATGTATTGAGCCTGTATACACAACTCATTTTTACTCATTTTAAAAAGGCAGAAGGTGAGTATTGAAATTGAATTGGATAGTGGTGAGCTACAGATAGGTTACGAATGAAGTTCAAGTAGCTTCAGCTGTGGTATGAATATTGAAGTTAAATTCATGTGAAATGTGAAAGAAAACCTGAATATTTTAAACTCTTTAGTGATGCAATACGTAATGCTGTGTCTATAAATTAAAAAAAAATGTAGATAGCAAGTCTTCTGACTTTTCAGTTTGGGCATGTCTGCACACAGCCAGCTGGTGAATGTGGATTTGCAAAGTATGCAGTGTACTGGGAAAAGAATATCTCTAAGATATGCAGGAGAGGAAATAAATTTGGCTTTCAGGAACTCTTAGTTGCCAGCTGGCCACCAGATATCAGTGTGACCTCCTTCAATTTTTTGGTGCAGTTTCAGATAAAATTCCTTCTAGAAGGAAGTCGTACATAAAATTTAACTGGTTACATCATGTCATCTGGTAACATGTCAGAGATAAGTAGGCAAATATATTTTAAAGAACCCAAAAAAGCTTTATAAGTCTTCGGTTTTGCAGAGAAAAGTGTAAAGCTTTTATGTTATTTTATTTCATTTTATTTTATTTGTTATAAAGGTAAAAAATTCAAGTCAGTTTTAAGGTAAAAACACCATAGTTTAGAGAATGGAGAATTAAAATCTTGTTGATTGATGAATAAGTTAAAAGGAACTGAGGCTGCAGTAAAGCTCCTGGAATTGAAAAGATCATAAAAAAAATGCTTTCCTTCTATGAGAAAAATTGGAACAAAGTAAATGAAAGGAAATGTGAATCTGCAATTTCTGGAGTGACCCACAGCATAATAGCTCTGACTAGGGGAGACAGATATGAATTTCCATTTAAAAATATGCATGCAGAAGTTGAAATTTGGCATAACCTTTATTCTTGGAATACACTGTTCTTCTAGAGATTAACTTTCTCCAAATACAGCAAAGCACTCTATAACTTAAAACACATATTTAGTTCCATGAATCTGTAGTTAACCCTCAGCAATGTTTTCTGTCAGTATGGCCAGCATTCTCTCTGACATTTTGTAAAATCTGCTCTCAAGTTAATGAGACAGATGAATTCCCTTTGTCTATCCTGTCTCATTTCAGTTATTTATCACCTGATGATTTTGGCAACAATAATAAAGTAATTAGGAAAGAATCAGCCCAACAGAAAGCCTAAATGAATTTGAACTTTATTGGACAGTGTAAGAGAAGAAATAGGAATAGTTTTTCTTTGGCAGAGGAAAAATGCATTTGGTAAGTAACTGAGTAAAGTTTAGTGAAGCTTTTTGCTAATTGGTATGTATGTAATGTCTGAGCTTGTTTTAATTCAAAAAATTTTTGAGAAGTTATTTGAAAAACCCTAGTGACCAAAAATAGTTTTGGGAAATACAGAAGTTATGTGAATCGAAAAGACTTTCTCTATAGCCAGAAATGTAACATATTTTGAAGTCCATATAAACATAAACATAAACATAAACATAAACATAAATATAAATATAAATATAAATGTATACCTATGTGTGTACATATGCATATAGACATACACATCTCTATATAGATATAGTTATGTGGTCTGTGTTATAAGAATGTTTATTTAAGGAAATGTTTTTGACCTGTTCTCCAAGATACCTTTTAGTCCTCCAGAGTTGAACGCAAAGACCATAACAAATTGTCAGCAAGGAAGCAAAGATTTTATTTTTTTTTTTTAAGAGTGTTGGCATTAACCAACTGGAGCAAATGGAACAAAAAGGAAAAATGTCAGTGGCCTAAGTTCAGTGCAACCTAACAACTAAAAAAGACTGCAAAGGCAGAATTTTAATTATTATACGATTAAACTAATCTAAAAGGAAATGTTTATGAAAGTATCAGATGTAAGAAAAATTTAATACAACCTATTTTCAAAGCACAGAAATATCCATTTACCCCCAAATTATGCAACATTCATAAAACATCTTGATGCATGAGTGTGCCATGGGTTTGGTGCTGGATAAATCTAAATGATCACTACCAATTACTCCCTTGTAAATCAGCCATTTCTTTGTCTATGTCATGACACACATCTTGAAAATGTCTGCTGTAGATTTTGCACTGATATAACATTGCTGTGATACAATACTTCAATATGACAGAAAATGGGGTTAAGGTGAACCCACCAAAAGTATAAAGAAATTAATAGTGTGATTTTATGCAAAATTAAAGCAGGGTCAGATCAATCATCCATGAACACCTGATGTTTAGAATAACTTTGGATAACTGTTCATGATGGTTAGAATTCCTAGTGACTGAGATTTATGTAACAAAAAAGTTCAAAGAAGATGTCATAGATAGATTTGAGAACACATCCCTCTTTACTGGCTGTGTGAAATTGATGTTCTCATTTAGAATATTAATCCTTCCTTTATAACACTTTTAAAAATCCATAGGTTATTTTTCATTTGAGAGGAGAAAGCAAACAGATATTAATGAAGTAGAAGCAAGAAAAGAATATTTGGTTACGCATGAGAAATATTTAACTTCAGTTACAAAAATGTATTTTAACAAGGAAGAAAATAACTCCATGTTAATCATTTATGATCAAAGACAGTAATACAATGTCAATTGTCTGTCTTTCAAGTGAGCCTTTTCAAGCTAACAAAGAAAGAAAGAAAGAGAACACAGAAAAGAAAGTTGTCATCTGACAGTAGTGGAATAAACCCATATTGCTACTTGGAAGGCACTTCGCTTTTATATAGCAGCCTTGTTTAGAGAATGCAAGAAGAATGCAAAGAAGATAAAAAAAAAAAACAAGCAAGGAAGCTGGTGAAGGGTCTAGAGTACAAGTCTTATGAGGAGCAGCTGAGAGAACTGAGGTTTTTTTAGCCTGCAAAAAAGGAGGCTGAAGACCTTATTGCTCTCTACAACTACCTGAAAGGAGGTTGTAGCAAGGTGGGTCTCGGTCTCTTTTCCCAGGCAACAAGTAATAGAACGAGAGGAAATGGCCTCAAGTTGTGCCAGGGATGGTTTAGATTAGATACTAGGAACAATTTCTTCATGAAAGGGGTTGTCAAGCATCGGAATGGGCTGCCCAGGGAAGTGGTTGAGCCACCATCCCTGGAGGTATTTAAAAGACATCTAGACGCGGTGCTTAAGGACATGGTTTAGTAGTGGGCTTGGTGGTATTAACTTAATGGTGGGACTTAATTTTCTTAAAGATCTTTTCCAACCTAAATGATTCTATGTTTCTCGGATTCTCTGAACAATTATTTTTTTGGCTCTTGGGGTAACAAAAACAGCTAAAATAATACAATGTCACAGAAATAGTTAAAATATTGCAATCACCTCTTGGTATTAAGTGGCATTATATAGGATTTTGTAAAGCAAAAATGAACACTGGAATGAAGGACAGCTACATTTGTGTGCCTCTTGTCCTAGACAGAATAGAAAAACTGTACACAGCAGCTGACAGTGTGCGATCAGGCAGGTGAGAGTTGGGTACATAAAAGAAGACAATATGACATGAAAGTGAGTTACAGGGAGGGCATGCTTTCCTGCAGCAGCTTAGCAAATAGCTTTTCTAAAAAACAGCTGTTGTTTCCAACCCTCTCTTCCCCCTCTTCCCCCCCCCCCCCTTTATCTTAACTTTATTAAACACCACTTTAACTTCTTACTTATAGGAACATTACTTTTGTTGCAATCTCTAATTTTTAAATGTCTAATATTACACTGCAGAAGCTGTAATGATTTTCTGCATGCTTTTTTCACTCTGTTATTTGAAGAAGTGTTGTTTAGTTTAGCTTATGATGAGTTTCAGTAGCTGTAGCATTTCAGTTTGGCTGACAGCATAGCCAAAGATGTTGTACTCAGAAGTCTAGATTGCATAAATCCATGTCCTTGGAGTGGGTCATTAGGATATGCTTATAACAGCATAGTAGAGCTATTGTAACTTAGTCTTCCATTCTGGCCCTCTTGCTTTTGAAATGCAGTGTATTACGTGGTTCACTCTGAGGTATTTCTAATGCTAGTCTGCCTGAGGATGTACTGAGAAGACCGGATTGACTTAAACTGTTCTGACAACCTGAGATAGAGGGAAAATGAGGTATTCTGGGGAGCTTCCTTTCTAGCTATCCTCTGCAGAACTAGATGAGAAAGGATTGTTTTTTCAATGTCATGTGTAACCTTATGAGCTAGGCATGAAATTGTGGTGACTCTGGTATAACAGAGTCAAGAGATAACGGATTTAGGATCTCTAGGCCATTTGTAGCTGTGCAGTGGGTGGAACATGAGTTGTTCACGGAAAACTGATCACTAAAGTTCTGGATGGTGAGAAATTGATGTCTTTTCTCAGTTAAAAGTGTGTGAAGCTTACTGAAGCTGGATGATACCAAGTAGCAGGATTGCTTACATGTGCACTTGCTGCACTACTTGACAAACTATACTAAAAGAAATCACTTTTTGTGGTGTTTCATCTTCATCTTACAAAGTGAGAAATGGGTTTACAAATCTCCGTGTAAAACTATCCAGCAAGAAAGAAACTTAACTTTTCAAACAAACCAGAATTTTGGATCTGCTGTTTTCTTTAGAGAACTGTACTGTTTCTCTGGGACTTAGACTTTGAGAAAACACTGGCTTATTCTGAAAATCAGCTTGACTCTATTCTGCTCTCTTTAAATTTTCCCAGGTATCAGTTAGGGAACAGAACGTAGTGACTGCAACTACAGGAAAACTGTGGGAATTGCTATTTCTTTTCCTCTGTGAATAGATCTTAGAGTTTCTTATTTTTGCAGCACACACAATTTGAATTCTTGCTTGTCCAGGTCATTGTCGCGAAATTACATTTTCCAGCTGTCATATCCGGACTTGTGCATTTGATCTGTAAAGGATTAGCTGAAGGGTATGTATATGTGTTTGTCTCTAATGTTACTAGAAGTGGTTTTCAATGCTTACATTCTTATTATTGCTTTGGTTTTTTGGTTCTACCTGTGGGATATAAGAAGTTTCCTTTTTGGAACTTGACAAATATTTTCTGCCAAATATTTCTTTTTTATTTAACACCATTGACATCAAAACGCTACAAAGGATATTATTTTCATTTTTCTTTTTATCATGAAAATAAGGAAATCAGGTAGATGTGATTTATTCAGGTCATCTAGCCAGCTAGTGTCAACAGTTCAGAGTAGCAGCCAGCTGCCAGTGCATTATTTGATTGTTTATTGGATAGGTACATTATATAGTGCTTAGGAACTTTATTTGTAATTTCATGTCAAAATGTCCATTTTATCCTCTGAGTCAGTCATGTCTTAGGGCTTGTAATGTGGCAAGTATATTTCCATGTAAAGCCTCTTTTCACTTTTTCCAATATATTTTCAGTAACTTGATCATGTAGATAATGAAATCAAGCACAGGAAAAATAAACTAAAATTGGAGGTCTGGGAATAAAGTTGCTTAGAGTCTAAGGGAGACAAGTCTTAGGTCAGAATATCTCTGTTTCCATCTCCAAAATGGTAAACATAAAAGCCTTGAACTTTTAGTCAGTTTGGTTCCAGATTAAGTGTCTTTTGCATATAGATTACATTTGCTCAGTCAAGAATGTGATAGAAAAGATGCAGGGAAAAACAGAATGAAGGAAAGAGGTGTAATTGTCTGATTATACTTGTTTTCATTTAAAATCCACAACAAAATGTCAGATGCCAGAAACAATACCTGGACTTTGGAAGTCTACATTGTTGCTCATGGCCTAAAAATTAAATCATAATTACACATACAAAATTAAATTGTTCCTTTATTCTCTGGGCAGACTCACAGCTATAATTGCAGAGTCTTTGCTGGAATAGATTCCTCGAAAAAAATATAATCCCACAATGTGATGTGTATTCCACATTGTATGGTCACAGATTCCAGTTTCCATATCTTACTGCTGGAATGCTCTTATTCATTAGGCATTTTGTTGTCTCAGCAGTAACTTTAATATGCAATAATATTCCATTCCCCTTCTCTGTTTTCAGTCAGCTATACTTCTCTGAAACAATTACCTTTGGAGTTGAAATACTGTTCTTGTATGTTAAAACCTGCATTTCCTAGAATTCTTGGGAAGTTTGAGATGAACATATAATTTGGAGTAGGATGAGAGAAAGAAAAGTCATTTTGATTTTAAATAAATACAAAAAACAATACTGAAAGGACAAACCTACCTCCTTATTTACTTCTTCCTTAAAAATGTATTGATTTCTGATCTTCCCAGCTCTTGCAGATTGGTTTGTGGCAATTGTGAACATTCTCCTTTCCAAAATTAGTTGGGTTTTGTGGAAATGTCATTCACCAGCTTAGTAAGATGACTGGGGGCAGTGACCATTGAGGGTAAATTGTGCTGAACCAACCTGATAGTCTTCTACAAAATGATGACTGGCTTGGTGGATGAGGGGAGAGCAGTGGATGTGGCTTTTGTTGACTTCAGTAAGACTTTTAACACTGTTTCCCATAAAATCTTCATAGACAATCTGATGAAATATGGGATAGCTAAGTAGACAGTGAGATGAACTGAAAATTGGCTGAACTGGCAGGTGTAAAGGGTTGTAACTAGTGCTAAGAAGTCACATTGAAGACCAGTTACTAGCGGTGTACCCTTTAACCTCTTCATTACAAACCTAAACAATGCGTCAGAGTGCACCTTTGGGAATTGGCAGATGATACAAAACTGGGAGAAGTGGTTGATACACCAGGTGTGTGTGCCACCATTCAGAAGAGGCATGATGGACTGGAGAAATGACTTAATTGGAACATTAAGAAGTTCAACAAAGGCAAGTGCAAAGTCCTGCACCTGGGGAGGAACAACCACAGGCACCAGCATATGCTGGGGATTGTCCAGCTGGAAAGCAGCTTGGCAGAAAAGGAGCGGCCTAGTGGACACTAAGTTGAACATTAGCCAGCTATATGTCCTTGCCGCAAAGATAACTAAGGGTATCTTGGGCTGCATTAGGAGGGCTGTTGCCAGCAGGTGGACGGAGGTGATCCTTCCACTCTATTCAGCACTGGTGAGACATAACTAGAGTGGTGTGTCCAGTCCTGGGCTCCCTGGTACATTAAAGGTGTGAACATACTGGAAGGAGTCCAAAGGAAGGCCAGGAAGATGATGAAAGGATTGAAGATCTGGGACTGTTCAGCCTGGAGAAGAGAAAGCTCAGGAGGGATTTTATGCATGTATATAAATATCTGGTGAGAGGTTGTATAAGGATGAGAGGCAATGGGCACAAGTTGAAAAACAGGAAATACCATCTAAACATAAGAAAAGCCTTTCTGTACGCTGCCTGATCAAATACTAAGCAGGTTTCCAAGAGATATTCAAAACCTGACTAGACATGGTCGTGGTCAAGCTGCCCCAGACAACCCTGCTCTGAGCAAGGCATTAGACTGTGTAATCTGCAGAAGTGATTTCAACCTCAGGAGTTCTATATTTGCTTAAACACCAAATTTGCTCAAAGTAAAAAAAAAAAAAAAAAAAACCCAACTATATAAATAATTTGAAATCAGTTTAATTAGAAAGAAATGTGAATTTTTTCTTGCCTACTCATCTTCTAATCCTCAGTAAGGAAAATTAGTAATTAGTAACATTCTTGGGGCAGTTGTGTGTGTGTTGGTCAGGTAATCATCCCATGGGGATATGAGTGTTCATATCACCTATATATGTTGAGCCCCTGTTTGTTTGATTTCTAAATAGTTCTCTGAGTTATAGAATTGCATATTCATCCATTTAAAACCAACATGCAGTATAAAATGGCTGATACAATCCTGATATTTTGACTTTTTTATTTTTTTAGTTAATGTAGTTTCTGGAGATCTGTGGAGGTTTAACAGAGCTTCAATTTTTACTAAATGTGGTGTAATACTTTGATCTATCATCTTAAGATTACCCTCCATCCTCCTTCTCCCAAGGTCCCATTTAAAATTACCACAGCACTAATGCATATGTTTTTCCTTTGAAAGACAGGTTATTATTGCATGTCTCTAGCATGAAATATTGAGAACTGTTAAACTCATATTAAGCATAATTGCAATTGCAAATGTAAGACAAACAAGTTGACCCCACTGTCAGAGAGTCAATACCAACTGGACAGAGTTGTTCAGGGAAGGTTTCTTTCCTACTGAGCATCAAGTACTTGCTGAAAATTGAGAAAATAGAACAACAGAAATAAGCAGACAATGAAAAATGAGTAAGTAAACAGCGAAAATAAAAACATAAGCCCTTCTCATTTGTCTTGGTGAGAATTGCTTTAAACTGTGTAAAGGAAGCAATTACCTAGCAACCCTTTTTTAATGCACAGCAATATGCCTGATTGAAAATAGCATTGCTTCTGTATGTCACTTTATGTGTAGGTAAGGGCCTGTCAATAAACTTCCTATAAACTCCTTTAGAGGATTTGTAATCATCCAGCCATTAAAACTCACTTTAAGAGGACACTTAAAATAAGATTCTCCTGGGCCTCAACAATATGATTTTGAAGTTTTTTTTCTCTTTTTATTTATCTTGATTTAGAGATGGAACCAGCAAAAGTTGCTTAGGCCCATTTGTGGAAGTTAATGCTCCTCAAGTTTAAAAAAGATCAGGACAGCTTTTGGTCCTATTTAGTGTCCATCATTTTAAGAGTCAGGTTTTTCAGCTGGGATTGAAGCTTTTACATTAAGAGATGTATGACTTCTGCAGTCCTTATCTTGAAGAACCTAACCTTTTCTTTATTTTCTGTGCATGAGGAAAGGATTAATAAAAGGTGTTGATTATTTAATGTAGCATAGTGGTGGCTAGCCATGGGCTATTCTTCCAGTTCCTTTCACCCTCTTTTGTTGATACACCTTTTCCTAATCCTATATCCTTTGCTCCTCCTCGGTTGTTTTGGTTAAGCAGAACTTCTGATTTATAAACTATTCATTGTTTTCCCTCTAAGCCTCACCCATAATGCAACACAAGGCTATAAGAACAAAGGAAAAAAATCTTATGTCTACATCATTCTTGTGTACTGTCTTGACCTTTTCCAGCCAGAAAGTGTCTGAAACCCAAATTGGTGGTTCATCTAAACTGTAACATAGCAGAAAACTTATGTAGTCTGAAGAATTATTTTTAGAAGAAAGTGTACTGTCATGAAAATTGCATCTTTGCCTCAAAATCTTAAAGTGCTTTCTTGACAGTCATTCTGCCCTTAATGCTGTCAGAAAAATTTCAGTGTGTTAAACTGGCTTCAGAAAAGTCATTACAAGGTCACACAATAAAGAAAAGAGTCATAATTGATTTCTGTTTGCCTTTATGTTATTAGAGAAATATGCATTTCTTAACACTGAAAAGGTTATCAGGCACTGGAACAGGCTGCCCAAGGAAGTGGATGAGTCACCATCACTGAAGGTATTTAAAAGATGGGTAGATGTGATGCTTAGGGACATGGGCTACTGGTGGAATTGGAAGTGTTAGGTTAACAGACTAGATGATCTTAAGGGTCTTTTCCAACTTAACCGACTCTATGATTCTATAAAGAGCTAAAATCTATGGAAATTTCATTGGCTTTCATTTAATTTAGATTTTTGTCTGAAATATGTGTATAAAATAAATAATCTGTGAAACAGATGTAATAGTTGACTATTCTATATTGTCTACTGAGATGTATGTAAAGACTAAATAACTAGCAAAAGCAAGAGTTTGAATGCCAAATGTAAGTAAGCTGTAGTGGTTGGGGTAACAATAGATTGCTGTATTCTCACAGCACAACTGGAAGATATGAAATGTTCAATAACGTCTTTCAATATCTGATAAAGCTTTTATTTTTCTTTTCCTTTTTATCTCAGAAGTTCAGTGAAAAAGATGAATAGAGTAAGCTTGTAGGCTTGAGTTAATAACAGATCATGGTATTTTCTCAGAGATAAGGGACATCACAAGTTGCAAAAAATAATAACAAAGTTTCCTTCTAGGATAGCTGAGATTTGCTGAGGGATTAGGAAATGTAACACATTGTTTGGCCAGGGACAAAGTAGCTAGTTTTGGTAAAGCAAGTTCTAGAGTCTGCGAAGTTTTAGTAAAAAATTATCAGGTGAGGGGAGGGGAAAAAAAAAAAAAAAAAGCTAAAACAAACTCTTTGTGGTCTCTTCTACCTGGAATGTTTTCTTTCTTTGTACCCTGCAAATTAGGAAGGATTTTACATTGCGTACTTGGATTCCAGTATCACATAGAAATAGGGTCCCATATAGCTGTGCATTTAAACACGAGTCTGAATGAAAATTTACAGATGTGTTCCAGGAAATTGTAACAAGATTATGAACATTTGTAGGGGGGGAGTAGTTTTGTCACTAACAAAATAAACATTTTGGCATGTGAGTGAACACAGACAATACATCTTAATTATTACATATGTCAGAAATGGCCTTTTTCATGATTGTTAAGCTTCTGAGTTAGAGTTTTATCCTATGACTTTCTTCTCTCTGTTGTGCCTATAACATTGTTTACCCAACTAGAGGTATTGTATCAATAATTCCATTCAAATATGCCCCTCCAACCTACAAAAACATGCACTTAATTTTGTTGGCATGGTGAAAAAGGGGAGCAATAGGTACCTGATTTATAAGATAATGAATTTTGTCCGTAGAAAAGTAAGAATTCCTTTATAAAAAACATTTCTGAAAGAAATATTTTAGAGCCACTTGAACTGTGAATATTTTTCTTTGCCACTACACACAAGATTTTTGTAGTGTCATTTGGGATGCAACATAGTTCACCCGAATATAACTGTCTGATACAATTTCTGAATAATTTGGTAACGTACAATGAGTCCTATAGCTGAAAATCTTACTGATATGCTATTATCATTGTATATAATAAGCACAGAAATATTTACCCTGTCACTACCCTAAACAAGTACAAGCTATTTTAATGATTTTTTTTTCTTTTTATTCTTTTTATTCTTGCAGGATGATGATTCCTCAATAAATATTAGAGGAATTGTGATAGGTTAGGTTGCAGAGAACAAGCATAGCCATCAATTTAATAATCCTGCAAGAAAATCTCAGATTGTCTTTTTGTGATATAATTGACATTATAGACTTACAAACACTCTTCCTTTCTCTCTTATCAACTCAACATAGAAAGAAACTTGCTTTGTTTTCTTCTGTATCCACTCATCAGAATAAATTAAAAAAAAAAAAAAAATGTTCTCTTAGTTGTTTTTTCAGTGTGTCATTTTTGTCCTGGAGAGGATTGCATTTGTGGAATTGGTCTGTAAATGCACCCTTTGTTTCATCTGAGACTGTGCTGTGCAAAGCTAATAACAGTAGTGTCACTGTTGCAAACAGCATGAGGGCAATGGTAAAGTTCTCTGTAATGCATATTCTGTACATAAGATTTATTATGTCATTATTTTATGACATGATACAGATCACATCATGCTTAATTGCAGTAGGAGCATCCTAGCAATATCATTTTGATAGATGAAATTTCAGCACCAGCAAATACAAGCAACTTTATGGTCTTATGTAATTAAAAGCTTTCTTCTTTGTTTTTTAGAAATAGTAATAATACAAACAGTCAAGTTAGGAAAACACTCTGAAAATAATGCAGTAGGATAACTTTAGTATCAGCAAGATAGTGGAATGGATGACCTGTCATGATTTCTCTATCTTAAGTCTCTCTTCTAGCTTATAATTTCTGCACAGAATCCTTTCATGCATTTTTCAAGTTTTCTCAGTGAGTTCTCTACACCAGTGGACCATCTCTAGATACTTAGAAATGAAAGACAGAAAATCCTGGTGATGTTCTATCACTTCAGAAGTCTAGCCAGATTATTTTTTTAATTTAAATATACCATAAAGCTGATTTTATGCTCAGGAATGAGAACTACTTGCCCTTTGGTAAGCAAATTTATTGGCAGGGTGTGAGGTGATGGGAGTTTTCCTTCTAAACCAAGTTTGAGGTTGAAAGCTTTTGCCTTAGGGCTTTGTTTTCATGCTAGAATCTATTACTGAAGAAAGCTATTTTCATAAAACTTATTTATGATTCAGGAGGTCACACAGAAGTAAAATAGCCCTACTGACAGGGTTCTTACAGGGCATTGCCACCTGAAACATTTTGTATAGCGTTTTGTGTGCTATACAAAATATTTCCTCTAGAATGTAGCATTTTTTAATAACTGAAAGAACACTCATTTTCTTATTTGAAAAAGAAAAAAAAATCTTCATTTCAAATTCAAAATAAAGTCGCTCAAAGCACATTTTCATGTATCTTGGAGGAAGCAAACCCCTGATTTCTTATCCTGATCCATCACATACATGATGAAAATGGAGCATTAAACAACAAATAAAATGTTGTTTTATTAATAGGCATCTTTTAACTTTTTGTCCTCCAAGAAAAAAATAAAATCTGTAAATTCCACTAGTAAAAAACCTATTTCAACAACAACAAAAAAAAATCCAATTACACGTGGAAAGTTACATAGAAAATAAAATGCTAATAAAATATTTTTTTTGGTAAAGATTATATCACTTGAATATTCAAAATAAACAAAAGAGTAAGCAGAGGGGAAAATCCATTTTTAAAACCTCACCATTTAAATTCTAAGGAATAGCAATGCAAATTATTTAAAATAATTTAGATTTCAGAACACAATATAGTGACATCTGGCTTTTATGAACTTTATCTTTGTGGAAAATATCCCAAGATATATTGGAAAAGCTAAAAAATTACACATACAAATTTCAAATACTGTGTGTTGAGTCATGTTTTGAAAATGAAGTACATTTTTGCTGAAGTCTTACTAAATTGTTGGCAATCTTATCAGACAGTGAGAGTAGGAGCTTATACACTGTTTGCAGAGGTAAGTTCATCTTACTGCAGCTGTGTTCATTCTTACCTTTAGATATTTCTTATGAATAACTTTAAATATTCATTTCACTATATCAACACTTTTGTTTGTTTCAGTCATAATTTCCCATTACCCTGAGAATAGTACCTTGGAGTTCCGGTAGCTGGAATTTATTTTAAAATCCTTCAACATGTATTTCTTTTCAATCTTGTAGGAATAATTAGCTCTGAGAAACAGAAACTGTTAGAGATAATAGCTGAAACACTGCCTCTGCCGTAATTGCAATGGCACAAGTCTTCCTTTCTCAACATAATAATGGACATGTTTTAGTAAGAATAGGTTTGGCCAAGACAACAAGGCTGTTGTTCATCATGCAACTCAATAACTGTTTAGCATCCTTTTAAAACCAAGACATTATTGATCATTATTTAGCCTAAGAACAAAACATAAGTAGTCAAAAGAACTTATGTTATCCTAGTAATTTAACGGCTACTTGCTTGATTCCTTGCTACCTTGATATCCTCCTCTGAGATTTCTTGTGCACAGAAGTAACCTCACCAAATTTTAATCCAGCAGCTGTTTGTTGATCTGCCCCCTTAAGTCTTTGTAGTTCAGGTGCCTCAAGGTGAAGAGAATAATAAATATATCACTATTCTTATGTTTGGTTTAATGCAGAAAGCATATTTTAGTAATAGTACCAGAGCAACTCAGAACAGGCAAAGCAGGGTTGAAGAATAAAAAATATGATCAGACTTTCAGAAAGACAGCAAAGAATCAAATCTAGCTTTGCCTGAAGCTAACACTTCTTCTGTTGGTTATGACAGTGCATTTTTCCTTGTACTCTGCCCCAGTGTGGTACCTTACAGACTAATAACATCACTGGATGTCAGTGGAGAAGGGAAACTAGGAGTGATCTTCAAAAATGATAACAATTATAAATAGCAAACCCTGTTAGTTGCACTTCTGCAACTACTATGGTTTACTTCCTAGTTGTATTGTTTCCTTGAGAAGAAACTATCTGAGGGGAAAGGCAGGAATATAAAGAATGCAACTTATAGTACCACAGTTCCATAGTCAGGAAGCATAGATTCACAAGAGACAGGAAAAACTGCTTCAGTGTGAAAATAGAGGGTGATGAGACCTTTTCTTTCTTAGGTTCAAATAATGAAAGTTGTTCTTGAAGCTGACCATGTATAAACACATCTGGACAGGAAACAACACTAAGAAAGGTATGCCAATTTTCTGTGATGTAAACAGCAATGTGCAGGGCCTCAAAATTTCATGGAAACCATTGAAATTAAGTCAAAGCCAATGTAACAAGGCTCACAGAGCTGGAAAAATGCAGCGGTAAAGCAGATAATTCTGAAAAGACAACCTCAAAGTGTATGTCTAGTAATGAATAAAATAGAAAATAGACAAAGCAACTTGGCATTTGTATTACACAGAACATTTTGTTTCCTTAAGGATGAAGTTGGTGCTTAGTGACAGCAGAAAAGAACAAACAGACAAAAAAAATGGACTGGAGACAGGAATCCAAAGTAAAACATATCATTCCTCATATATTATATGGGTGAAGTGGTAAAAGACACTATGATATACTGCCAAAATCCAAGATGTCTGTAATAAAAACTAAACATGAAAAATGTCTGCAAAGCTGTAAGTATTTTGCTGGGCTCTGTTGTTGAAGGATGTGATGTATGTCTTCCTAGGCAAAATCAAACAAGCAGCAGCTAGCCACCTTCTTTACCTCCTACATGAGGCTATTCATCTGGACTGTGAACAAAACATAGGAACTAAGTATCAGAATGTTTTAGGTAGATTTTTAAGGAGAATTTGAAGTAAACCGCAATTTCTATTGTGCACCCTTTGAACAATGTCTTTTTTATATTTTATGCAGAAATATGAACTATAAGGAACATATTGACTATATTAAAGAAAAGTATCTCAGACAAAATCTTAAAGCATGAAATTGGGACTTGGAACAATATGCAGAATCTGTGACCAGGTTTTGCCCCATTTGGACTTATTTTCTGTAGCATTCAAAAAGGATTCAAGTATTGTCTAGTATAATTGAAGATCTGTAACTCAACTTACAAAAGTGTTCACTGGCAACAGTCAATGAATTCATTGGTAATTTTGTACTGAACAAATAAAAGGCTTTAATTACGCTGACTTTGTGCCCTAGATTTCTTGGAATGACCACAAAAATTAGTTTGCAGTTTTTATTATTTTGACCTTGACCTCTGTGCATTATTGCCATGCATGTAAAACAGAGGTGATAATTATCCTACCTTTTTACGAAACAGACACCTATTTATCTTAAAAAAATATTTACTTATAGAAAATAGTATATCGAGGTCAATCTCTTCCCAAAGAACTTATAAAAAATGAATAGTTCTTGAATGGTATGAAGAAAATACAGCCACTCACTGAACAGTGAGGACAAAAATATTAAGAAGGTATAGACTCAGATACCACAGTACATCCATGCACTGAATGAATCAAGGCTCCCAGGGAAAACTGTCCTCAATTTGGTAAAAGTATAATCCAGATTTTATACTCAAGGGCATCCTGAAAAACTTCTGCTTCTGACGTGGCAAGAGAAAGAAAGGGATAAATACTCCCAGCTTGGGCAGTTTCTTCCAATTACCCTCACAGATAAAATCTGAATAGTTTTTTTCTCATTTCTGTTCCTTATTTCCTTCCCAATATTAGATTTTATTACACCTTTTTCGTTGGGATGAGAGAGTCATTTAATAGCTGTTATTTCCGCCCCCCCCCCCATGTCAGTCCATAGATACTGTCAGCAAATAATCTCTTAGTAATATATAATATTAAAATCAAAGTCCCTGTAATGATGTACAAGAACTGATAGCCTTAATCAACTGCTTATTTTTTGTAGTCATCTGCAACTTAGTTCTTTTACAATGTTTGTTAACTGAGTAAAAATAATTATTATGGTGATCTCAGATACTTGCTAATTTGAAATGCTTATTTCATTAATTAGTTTTGGAAAAAAAAAAGTGATCCAATCAATTTAAAGTAGTAGTAGAGACGCATAAATCATACAATTTAGGTAGGGTCATTTTTATATCTAACAATAAATGGTTTAAAAATGGGACAGCAGCAATAATCTTGAGTGACTGGCAGATTTCAGTTGGCTATTTTTGGTATATCTTGCGAGTCTGAAAGTTTGACTATGCAATATTCATGCTTAAATTGAATAAAATACACAGAACAATTTATTAACTTCAGAAACTTCTAACAGTAAAGACAGTATAATGACTACTCATGGGCATAAAAGGAAAATAATAGAATTCAATTATCATTACATAAAATATCATGAGTAGTGAATGTCATTTATAGTATGGAACATGTACCTCTGACATTAACCAGACCCTTGCTTTTCATAAATATCTTTGAAATGAACAGTCTTGACATTTTGCTCTTTACCATAGATTACTCAAGCATGAAGCCAGTTTAATTGGTTTTCTGTTCTAACTCCACTCAAATGAAATTAATTTCTTCCTCCATTTTTGCTGTTCACACTTTTCTTTGACAATGTTCCTCAAATATGGGTAAACTAAGTCAAATTCTCTCATATATTAGTTGTTTTTTCATATGGAAACTTTTTATACTAAACAGCATTTTGTAATTTTCACTGTTCAGTAACTACATTCTAGTCACTAGATTCTAGTTTCCACTTAAAGTTTAATAAGGATAAAAAAAACATATTTCTCCTCTTTGGTTCTACTTTTTTAGTAATTTTGCTGATGACTGGACTGACTTTCAACAGTTTATATTTTGTGAAGAACAGAAATTTAGACAATTTCAATTAGATTATATAACACCTTAAAAATTACATTGTATTTGAGAGAGAAAAAAAACCCA
This sequence comes from Egretta garzetta, assembly GCF_000687185.1. NCBI lineage: Eukaryota > Metazoa > Chordata > Aves > Pelecaniformes > Ardeidae > Egretta > Egretta garzetta. Next base: position 4,210,279 of record NW_009259102.1, on the reverse strand, counting down.
CAACAAACCAACAGGTGTTTCAAATCCCAGTTTTATCATCTCTGTAGCCTTTTATATTCAACAGTATCTAGTATACTACAGTAACTGAAGCAGAGGTTTAAAAATTGGATGACCACTGTACATGTGCATGTGGAGAGGAGGAGGGATGGCAGTGTTAGGTTAACGGTCGGACTTGATGATCTTAGAGGTCTTTTCCAACTAAACGATTCTATGATTCTATGATTCTCTGAACACTGGATGATGCTGGTGGACTGAACAGGGACAACAACATTAGCAATAATTTCAGACTCAACATCTCTGATTAAAACAGATGTAACTTATCAAATCTAGCTTATAGTGTCCTGCACTTTCATGTCTCTTATGTCACTTTGCACAATCACTGCTCCTGTTGGTGTAGAACAAACTGGAAGGACAATGGTCTTCTTTGTATCCTAACATAAAATAAGGTACACCTTAATTTCTTTCTGTTCATTTGTATATAATACTGGTACTAAGGCTTACACTAAGTTAAATCCAGAATAATGTCAAAGTTTCTAAAAAATTTTCTACTTGAAGTTTCTAAAAATTGAACAGTACTCTGGAAAGTAGCTGTCCGTGTTGACTGAACAGGTACCAAGTGTAACTACATATAGACAACTTGTGATTAAGTGAGATGAACACAACACACTGTGTTTCTTCCTCTCCATCTAAGCTGGTAAATTTTGATCCCATTGATCCACTGAAACAAAATGTGACAGAAGGACAGACATGTCCCAGTTGAGATCCTATAATATAAACAAAATTAGGAATCTTCTTGGGGAAGGAGTACCTTTAAACTTTGCCTCTGAGTTAGTTTTAGTTACTGGACACTGAGGGATCAGTCAAAGACCTTTGCCATAGGAAAATTCCCATTCACTGATGGAATCAGTCCCAAGTTACATATCTACTGAGTGGTAGATAAATAGTGTTTCTCGGTTCCAGTGTTAGAACATTTTTTGTTGTCTTCACCAATGCAGGGATGGGCCTTTTCTGTTTTAAGTTCTTTCTGATTCCTTAGTCTGTTTCTGGGAAGGAAAAAAAAAAAAGAAAGAAACAAAATTAATTTTAAGTACCGTTAATTATGTTTTACAACATTTTATAGCTGCTTTTATGAAGCCATGTGAAGGAAATTATTCTGGAAGCAATTTTTTATAGTAATTATCAGAGATAATCAAAGGCTGAAGGGAACCTAATAAAGCATAGTTTTTTAAATGCTGCATTCAGTGTTTCAGAGATTGAAATCCATGGACCAATAAAGCTGGGGAACAAAGCAAGGAAGTGTTGGTTACCTATTAAAGTTTGATGTGTCAAAGTCAGGAGACTTTTCCATAGCTAACTGATATGCAACAGAAGAGAATAGACATGTTGGATGTCTAATCATGTAACAGCAAAGTATTTTCTGGAAAAAAGTTCAGAAATGAAAGTGATTAGTAATGGCAACATTTAAAAATTTAACATTAATCATGATAATTAGAACTTTATTTATATATTACTTTCTACTACAACTTTAATACTGTATGCTTGCTGCTTTTGCATTTTTTCATTGCAGCTCCTGCTACATCTGCACATGAAGTTTTGTCCACTCTGAAACTCTCAAACATGTGTCAGAGTTTGATAGCTTTCTAAAAATTTGGCCTTAAGTCTGGTTTTGGGCTTTTCAGAAATATTGGACCCATACTCAAAACCAAAAACTGGAACTCCGTATGATACTGATGGATTACCTGAACCAACCATTGACCCTTAAGAGGAGATGTCTCATACTTGAGAAACATGAGCAGGAAAGAGAGCAGATAAACAAAAGCATGTACAATTAGCAGGTTTTATACTTAATCTATGTCTTTCATATACTGAATCTTTGTAATCTTCTAAGGATTTCTGAGCCTTTTTTAAAAAAAATATATCTGATTTTTTTCTGCTTTTCAAATATATTTGTGAGGATAATCAGCTGAGATAGATGGGAAAATTACTTGTTAACATTAGGCTATAGCCTGGCATCTGGCTGGGCTTAGTGTGTGAAAAGATACAGATAAAGTTAGAATTACACTTTTTTCTTTGCTGCTTTTGTTTTGTTTTGGGTTTTTTTTGTGGAGCCTAAATCTAGACACAGGTCAGTCACTTAAAGATTTGTCCATCTAAACAGACTTATTGTCTTCCTTTGAAACACATTCCCTTTGATGGCTAAATAATTTTCCTGATAGATTATGACTAATTCAGCACTCCTGAAGTTATAGACAGGAGTTAAAATGTTTCTGGAATTGCTTTCAGACCCCATTATCTGTATTTTCCTAAAACTGCTTCGGTTCTTCCTACAGACTGAATCTATGTTTGCACCTGAGACTAACCAGAGCTCCTAAGGGAATAGTGTAACCTGAAGAAGGAATTTGGGTTCTTCTGTTCTTCCTGGAACAGTGGTGCGCTGATGCAGGTAAGGCTAAAGACTGAAGCTCAATGAACCATTGTCCCTGTCTGGATAAAACCACAGTTCATGAAACAGCCTGCTGATACACAAAATGAATGGAAGGAGTCAGAGTTCAACTAAGATTTTTTGAAAGTAATACATGAGAAGAAGAAATTTTATAAATGGATATACTATGTTTAATTATGTTCTCTGAGTTTTGTCACCATTGCCTATCATTCATTTAAGAGTTTTTTGAAAAAGTTCCCCTCTTTTATGACAGCAGCTTGGTGGACCTGAGACCTCTTAAATTAACTAAAATTGATGAAGTTCTAGTTGTGTAGGATTCAATGGTAAGATGCCTCAATAATGTCCTGGTTACAGCTAGAAACTTTAGCTGAAGAGGCATAAAACAACAAATTATTTGAGTTAATAGAGTTACATGGTTATTCTTCACCAACTTCATCCAGCCAATTTTCAGCCTTCAAAATGTCTATTCAGCTCTTAGATTTTTCAGGGACCCTAAGAACAGAGTTATTCCAACAAAATGCTATAACAATGTGCAAAAACCTCAACCTGAGAAAGCAGTAGAATTAAATAAATAAAATTAATAGAAAATATAACAAATGCAATACCAAAAGATGTATTGCAGGAAGATGTCTTCCTCTCTCCAATTTAAGATTAAAAAATGGTAAAAGAGTATGAGAATGTATGCTTTTTCATAGAATCATAGAATGGGTTGAGTTGGAAGGGACCTTCAGAGATCATTTAGTGCAAAACCCCTGCCATGGGCTGGGACATCTTTCACTACCTCAGGTTACTCAAAGCCCAGTCCAACCTGACCTTGAAGACAGAAGTGATACACAACCTGTTCCAGTGTCTCACCATCCTCATGGTAAAAAATTTCTTCCTTATGTCCTACCTAAATCCACCTTTTTCAGTTTAAAAATGTTGCCCCTCATCCTGTCTCTACAGGCCTTCATAAAGTCTCTCTCCATCCTTCTTATACTCCCCCTTTATATATCAAAAGGCCACAATAAGGTTTCCTTGGAGCTTCTGTTCTCCAGGCTGCACAACACCAACTCTCCCAGCCTTTCTTCATACAAGATGTGCTCCAGACCTGTGACGATTATTTTCATGGCCCACCTCTAGACCAGTTCTAACAGATCCCTGTCATTATTGTGCTGGGGTCCACATAGCCCGTCACAGTACTCCATGTGGAGTCTCATGGGAGTGGAGTAGAAAGGGGGAGAATCACCTCCCTCAACCTGCTGGTTACCCTGGTTACAAAAAGGTGCAGCCCAGGATACAATTGGTTTTCTGGGCTGCAAGCCCACGTTGTTGCCTCATGTCCACTTTTTCATCCACTAATATCCTTAATTCCTTCTCCACAGGGCTGTTCTCAATCCATTCATCCCCTATTCTGTATTGATATTGGGCATTGACCCAAACCAGGTACAGGACCTTGCACCTGGCTTTGTTGAACTTCATGAGGTTCACACAGACCCAATCCTCAAGCCTATTCAGGTCCCTCTAGATAGCATCACTTCCCTCTGACAAATCAACTGTACCACTAGCTTGGTGCCATCAATGTTTCCCTCACAGAAAAAACAAAACAAAACAAGCATACACACACACATACACACACACACTTGTTGCTATTTAGTCTGAACAAATGATCAGTTTGGATCACTGCAGCTTAGTTCAGCTCTAATACTTCTTGTTCTTTCCCCTTTAGGGCCTTGCAAAGCTGCTGCTTAGACCTGAAGTCCCTCTTGTGTAACTTCAGTAGACTAAAAGCTCCTGTGTAGTCTTTCCAGAGTGCAAATACATTTGGCTTTGCAACATTCTCAAAGTTCACATAAATGCGTTTGTGATTATGAGCAAATCAGATATTCTGTCAACAAGACATTACTGTTAAGTTTTTTTTCCAGTGCCTTTTGGGTCTTGAGTTCCATTTCCACCTCTTCCAGATACAGTTTTATTTTCATGCAATTGAGAGATGTCCACCTGTAAAACCTCTGTCCCCGCTATAAAGACATGAGGCTGTTCTTAATGTTCAGTCAATGCGTTATCTTTCCACAACATAACAATCTGAGCAGAAAATCTACCTGAGAACTTATGTATCTTTTCCTTAGAACTAGAGTGAAACTTTTGCTGTGTGTTCCATGTATAGTCCAAGTGATGGTAGTATTTTTCAGGCTTCTTAATTCACTCCATATAACAAATATTAATGAAGAAATACCCCATTTGGAAGGAATATCTGGAAGCACCTTTATACTGTAATTATTACAAACATACATCTGTTTCAAGAATAAAAGGTTAAATCATACTTAGTATGCTGATGTAATATATAACTCAGGAGTTAATAGGGAAACTATCATGATAAAAATGACACGTAAGTGTGGAGGATCACTGAAGAGCTACTGTCTCCAAAAAGCCTCATCCAATACCTGACTAGTCCACACAGCCCAGGTGTCCAAGTTTGACAGAGTTTGATAGCATAATATGCAATAACATATCAGCCAAATATCTGTTTAAGCAGCAGGTATTCAGAAAGGCAAAATGAACAAAATTTTGCCTCCAGCTTTTTAATGAATTAGCCAGAGCAAGGAGTCTGAAGCCAAATTGAAATTTTCTGAGGAAAGATTCTTGTTGCCACTTCCTTGTTTAAGAATAAAATCACAACTGAACCCTTCCAAATTTCTACCCCAGGGAAGTGCAAAGTCTTTGTGACTGATGGTTTCTTTTACTGCTTCTTATAATGCAGGTGTCCTACACAGGCAAGTAACTCCATCAAGTTGTTTTTATTTCTTCAGTGAGCAGCAAGGCTAGAAACATCATGGTGAAAAAAAAATGACACTACTGTGTGAGTCCCAGAAAAGGTAGGTACAGCAAACACAGAAAGGAAAGGCTGTAAACCGAGTCACAGAAACAAGGAATAAGATTCACCTCTCCTACAGTAAGTCTGCAGAAGAAAGAAAAATTCAAGCAAGTTTCCACATGAATCAAGGTATTAGTGCAACCTGAAGCAGCTGAATCAGACTTCAGATAAAGAGGGCAATGCATCTGTAAAAGTATATCCAGGGCCTCAACTTTAAATGAATAGAGAAAGTCATTAGTGTATATATATATTTTTTTACTCTAAACTCATTGCTAAGCCTTTATCATTTAATCCTATGCCTTATATTATGAATGCAAGTTTATTTTTTTATTATTATTTGGCCTTTTATTCTACTTTATCATGATAATCCCCTTCATTTCTCCTCCATTTCTCACTTAATGGACTCCATTATTCAATTCTGACTTTTCCACTTTGATGTTGCTTTTCTCTTGCCTGTGATGCAATCAGAAAATTTTCTAATGTGCATATGAATCTTTCAGTTACTCTGAAAACAGACTGCTCATCTCAAAGGCACAGGCAGAGACACTGTCAGAGACACAGGACTTTTTTTACATTACAAGAATCCTCCATTTTGTGGCTAATCCCTATTTCAGGAAGGGATCTGACAACATGTTTTCTACATGAGAAGTTTGTGAATGCTGTCACCATTCTGTTTCAGTCAGGAGGGTTTTGGCTTTCTCCTCATCCTGGATCAATCCACTATTTCCTTCCTTCATTCCCAGGATGCTTTTAGCAGGTTCATTTTGAAGACTGCAGATGCATATTCAGTGGGAGCAGCTCCACGTCAGAGCTGGTTGGTGAGATCCTTCTCTTTCACTTGCTTGATTTGCTGTTCATCACAGAGCCACATCCCCACTCTCACAGCAGAGGGATAGCTTCCACTGACACCATCAGAAGTTGTTGTCTTCTCTATTTGCTGACCTTGGTCTTAGTGCCCCTATCTCTGTACTCTGGGCTAATGCAGGCTCAGATAGATATAGCACCATCCTGCCAACTCTTACATGTCCCCTAAGACCTCACCCTGCTTTCTTCAGTGTTGCCTTAGATTTTTATCTCCTCCCCTCGTCGCAATATGACATCAAGTAGCATACACGTACAATGCAGTTGAGCTGTCAAAAAACTCGTTCCTTCGTACTGTCATTAATACTCCTCCTCCTTCCTCTCACCTGTTCTCAGGTGGGTTATGCTGATCATGTCCTGTAGTTAACAGCAGGTTTGAGCACTAGAGACTTCTGCAGGACACTGTCCATTTATACAAAAATCATCCTGTGGCGTGACATGGAACTTGTGCAGTGAAAGAGAGACAGAAGGGAGAGATGGGCCTGAATCACCCTCCAATTTGCAGATGCTGACTAGGATTAATAAACCTGAATTATTTGTCTTACTTGTCTCTTCCTAATCACTGGCACACTGAACAAATGGAGCACCTAATGACGACAACAGCCTTTTGTGAAGTCCTGAGCTGGCTTCTGTTCTTCAAGAAGAAGTTCCACTTCTTGAAAACATGTGCATAATGAAGAAAGATGCAACCTCCATGTATTACCTTGTAATAATGACTGCCCTAAGGAATAAAAACCACATCGCTGGTACTGAAGTGCTCTTGAACTTCAGCAGGTTGTGAAGCCTTATTCAATTGCTGAATCTGCCTTCTCACTTTACAAAAGGCCAAACCTTCTTAATAGAAAAGACCATATCTTGGTCCTACTGCTGTAGTGTCTTTTTAGTTACATTCTTAACCTTTCCCAGGTTAAGTCTTTCTACTCAGAAGCTTTCACTTTTTTTTTTTTTTCTCCGAACCAGATCTTAATGCCACTTTTGAGTTCAACATTCTTTTAAGCATGTCTTGATTTTTATCCACTGAGTTCTCAGCACATTACATATTCTTTCAAACGTTTTCTTTTTACCGACCAAGACAGTGAATAAATCATGGATTTACCTAGAATTTTAAAACTGTGTTCAAAATCTTCAAGTTAAATCACTTCAATATGCATGTTTATACTAAACATATAATTATCTCCTTAAAGAGTTACAAGACCAACAACCCAATGATTTAAGTTCCAGTTCTGCAAGGCATACCTCATTAATACATAGCAAAAAGAGCCCTTTATCTTTAGAAAGTTTCAAAAGGATTGTTTTTATTTTTTATAGTTTCTGTCATGCCAGAGAATTCCAACTGCCATTTCTTCACATTTATAGCTAAGCATCCGCACCTTTTATGTTAGAGCAATCTGCTTGAGAATTGGCCATCACATATTGCAATTTCCTCTGAACAGGTCCAAACTTTCTACAGAAACTAGTATAACACCTAGCAAAGAGTAAATTGCTGACGAAACACAGACAACAAATAGCTGTGGGAATATATAAAGAACATATTGGAGGCAGAGTACAAAGTGTTTTCAAGAAATAGAAAGTCTACTCATAATGCTAGATATTATACTCAAGTCTCTTCTTTAAAAAGCTTACATTTTAGTATCACTTTTTGTGTATTTTTGTATTCAAATTTAAATGGATGTGCTATACAATGGGAAAAAAACACATTACAGGAGAAGAGGAAAAGACTGAGGAATATTTCTTAAGCATTGCTTTCTCTGTGCAGATTAGCTTTGTGCTGAAGCTGACAGTTTCAGTGAAAGAACTCAAGTCTCTAATATTTTTCTGCTCCCAGCAGGCTTTTGACATTAACTTAAAAATAATTTAAATAAATATAAAACCAAAGAGGAAAAAATAAAATAGCACATCTGATTTACTATTACGTTATTCCAGATTTACACCAGTTTAATTCTATTAATTTCAATAGAGATAGAATGGGACAAAATTGGACTAATGAAGTGTTAAATCTGGTCTCACAAAACATATTACACAAGAAAAACATAACATATTCTCTTCTAAAACAATGACTTACATGGACTTTTCATTACATGTTCATGGGTGTTTTGAAACACAGTTGCTACAAGATAGTCTCTCTTCACTCTCTAATGTATTTGACCTTCAGTTTTGTGCACTGGTGAAGGTAGTAAACTGTCTTATACTTTGATATCAAAAAAAAAGTTTGCTGTAGTTCCTAGTCTTCACTGAGATTAGAGGTCTTCTGATATAGGTACTTGGCATTACAGAATTAGTTACTTTCACAAACACTTACACAAATAACAATCACTCACAATAGACTTCTAGCACTTATTGAAAAGAATGTTTCCAGAAAGCAATCTGGTGTGTTTGGAAGTAGGACAGACATCATTACATTAAAAAGAAGAGGTTCCCCAAACAGTGTAACAGCCAAGAAATCTGGCTCAGTTTATCAGTAGTTGTAGTGCCTGGGATCAAAGAGAACTGCAGGAACAGGAATTCCAATTTTAAATGTGGTGACCATTGCCCCACCCTTTGGAAAGCAATACTCTGGGCAATATATCTCAACAGCCACAGTTTACACCTCTCTGTGCCAGATAATGTTAAGGAAAATTCAATGGCTGCTTCAGCTGGGTGGGCAGGAGCTCTGGAATGATGGGCTTGGTACCACTGGCATTCTGGATGAGGACACTACCCCACAGAACATGGTCAAGAGATGAGGATTACAGTGGAGCCCAATCCAAACTGCTATCTCATGTGGAAAAAGTAACAGCTGTAAAAAAGAATTGAAGTCACCATAGACAACCAGCTGAGAACTCCTACTGTAATATTACTACATGAAGAAATGTTTTATATAGTCTTTGACTGTTTAAAATGGGATATTGACAAGTGTAAAGTTCCTACTTTTCCTTCATATATACGGGATGTCTGGCAGTTAGCGTCCCTCTCTGGTGTCTCCATTTCACAAAAATTCACAGAGAAATCTAAAATGGTCCAAATAAACTCCAGAAATTCTTGATAGCTTAAGAATCTGCAATTTTAAGTTCCTTTTTCTGTGAAATAGCAACATATTTAGTATATAACTGATTTGGACATTAAGGGTGCAGCTGTAGTCTAAGTGGTCTAGAAATAGCCAATAAAGAATTTCCTGGCAGCACAAGATATTTTCTTCTAGTAGAACTGGTAGAAAATTTCTACCAGTAGAAATTTCTGCAAGTCCCATTTCCCATTTTGGTGTAAAGGGAGGCTGGGGAAATGTGTTAGTACCAAGTAGAATGGTGACACAAATGAGAGCTGCTCCTCACTAGTACGACTGGGACTTGAATTTGAACTGAATGAGTCAGTACAGATGTGCCACCATCCCTAGCTCTCATAAACAGAGGATTGGGAGTATCACCTAGTTTTAGGTATAGTTACAGAAACACTGTAACAAAAGCAGCTACAGTGGATCATGAATAATATTATTATGCAGGTAATAAGCTAATCTTTATTTTTTAACCTTAATTTGGAAGTAAATGATTAGGTTAGATGCTTTAATGTGAAGACAAAAGTATAAAGCAATTTAAAAGAACAGTTAAGGATCTAGAAGGCATATCCCATGAAGATTAAAACCAGAATTTACCACTAAAGTCAGTATATTTGCACCCAGCTGTAGCATCAATTTTCACTTACTGGAGAGAAACAAACAAAACAATCCTATTTTCAGGCTGGACAGCCAAAATCATCAAGTGGTCAATATTATCATTCTTCTCTTATGCTCACTTGCTTGTAAATGCATTCTTAAAAAACATAACAAATATTTCAGCTTTCTGACTGTAGTGTATAAGAGAAATTATCTTTCAAACACCTTATACTCTTCTCCACAGAGTATTTTTCATGTGCTAAGCATTTACCCAACTCTCAATGAAAAATGCTAGTTTTCCCTCTCACAAATCCTTTAAGATTTACAATACAGCTTCACAACACAGGACCAAGGAGGTTTCCAGATTAGGAAGCATTGGTGCATGCTGTTTGTTAATCAGTGTGTTGTACAACACTGTTAAACAGCACTATCGCAGGTTGCTAAGCCCAAGGTCTAGAGCTCTGTTCAGATACTGATTATGTGGTTGTTAAAAGGCAAAGCTGTCGTTTCATTCAGCAGCAGTGTAAAATATTATTTCTGTGTTATCAACAAGAACCTATCACTGGTAAAACCAGATCAAATACGAAATTGCATTTGCAATACTTATTAAATTCTTTAAGCAAAGCTGTGTGAATCTATTAATCAAGTGACTCGCTAAACAATAAGGTAGCATTGATTCAGACAGACTTTTAAGAAAGAAATAGCTTTGATAGCGATTGCTTCCTTTTGATGCTGCTGTAATAATAGTCCTGTAAATCTCTACCGGATGCCTGTAAACAGCAGCAGTACCTTAAGCTGTAATTATCACAGACACACACTCAGTTAACAGACACAACACCTTGCTACTAAAATAATAGAAATAAACACCTCACATTAATGTCCTTATTCCTTACATATAGTAGCTCATTTGTAAAGTAAAATACTCTGGGAGAAATCTTTGAATTAAACAGGGTATGGGGAATTGTCATTTCACAGAATTATCTGTTTATTTTCAATAGCAATGAATACTCTTTAGTGCAGTTGCCTGTTGTAACACAAAGAATTTTAATGAACATAAGCAAATTCCTACTCAACTACAAGTAGCTATCCAGTCCTTTTAATCCTTTTACTTCTGACTTCTAATAAATATAAATTATCCTTTAAATAGTTGATACCCACTCTATTCCTTTCAGCAAAGCCTTGCTTCTGAATCAGGTTTCCAACAGAGCTGATTGGGAATTAAATGAAATAAACAGAATTACCTTTACCATGCTGCTTAGTATTTGACACCTACCCTGCTCTTGTCATTTTTCCCTCACTCCTCACCTCTTCCACATGATATTCCACTTCTCTTCCCTGACTTCCCTCTTGCCCAAATCTGTTTAGCAGATCCCTTTCTTTATCAAACTCAGAATGAAACTGGCATTCGCACTTGAGTTGCTTTTCAAACACCATCTGTGGTAGGATTGCAGAAATACAAGAGCTGATCTGGCTGAACACGTTTATGTGAATGTACACAAGATACATGTAAGGCTCTCCTCTCTTAATGAAATTTCTGTGGTTCACTGCAGCACAATTATCTTCAAGTAATCTTGTAGCAAAATCAAGCCTTCTACTTTCAAGTAAGAATAACTACAAAAGGTTTAAATGAATGTCTATGCAACATCTTTAGGACAATTCATTTGTAATTGCACCATCTTATCCCATCCCACATATCTGCAGCCAAAATATAGTCCTAGCCTTTTGGCAGTTCAGAATCTTTGCACACAGGTATACTCCTTTTACTAATTTATTACACCTGAAAATCAAATTCATTTTTCAGCATGTTGAGCATTTTACAATAGATGACATTCTACAAAGTTCCATGTGTTCCTCAGTAAGAGGCTTAGTCATGCCAAACATAAGGTTTCTTAAAATGTAAAGATCTGGCCTTAAAAATATTCAAGGAAAAAAAGGGGAAAAAAAGAAAAGAAAAAACAAATAATTTTGTTCTGTTCATACAAGACCCTATTCTTACCCTATCCAAATTCGGCAAACTTTTTGTGTGTGTGTGTTTACTAGAATTAAACTCCATTTGAGCACAAACCAAATATAAACTCTCCAAATATTTTTTTCCCCCAGGAAGTTAGACAGAAAGATATTGAAAGCAAACCACTATGTGGCCAAACAGACTCTTTGAAGTTCCTTCTCATCTAATAATTTTCTGTAACTATTCTATTTATTATAGTTTTAATTCTGTCTCTTCCCCCAATAAATTTAACAATTTTTAAAAGAACAAAAGTTTACTTTTCAAAGTCTGTATTTTACATTCTTCTTCAATTTTTTCCCATCAGGAAAAATTCTTATTACAGCAAGGGAGAGCTTGTTGGTGACAGGGCTAAATATCCAAAAGGAAATATATTCATTTTAGTGATAATACTAAATCATATTTCGTAACTTAGTATTCAAAGCACGGTACAAGTATTAATTAGCCTTACCATCCCTCCTGTGATGTTATTATAATGCTTTTACACAGGAAAAACCAGACAATTAATTAACCCAAAGTCATATAAAACTCAATGCTGGAGCCAGCATTGTAATTCCTGAGCACCCTCACTGCTTACCCTGTGCCCTTCTTCCACGATAGCCTCTATTTTACAAATTACTGCATAATTAGAGGGGTACTAAATTTCTACCCATTTACTTTTAAATGAGGTCATAGAAAATTAAGCGTATATTTTTGCTTTATAGATCTCAAATTCACATTTACTTATGAATACAGCAAGTTCCTAAATTCCCTAGAGTTCCCCGTAATATTCCTAAAAGAGGAAGTGACAGAGAAAACTGCAGCTGTTAGGCAATTAATTAGGTATAGCAAAGTTTATTATCCTTTTAATTCTATCCCTTTAACTCTGGTTTACTTCTGTCTCCACCTAAACTCATCAGCACCTAAGGCAAAGGCCTGAACATTACTAACCAAGATAGTCCACATCTGTGGATAGTTTAGGCATAAAATGTCTGGAAAAGAACATCCCCCTTGCCCAGTAATGACCTTAAATTTACTTGAATTAATAACAACACAGTTAAAAATTAATTCCAGGGGAACTAGCACTGCAGTGAAAGCCTACTGTAGTCTCCAAAAAATTGTAATTTTACACACCTCAGAAAAAGATGTATCTGCATTCAGCATTCTGAAATCACATGTACATAGACGGCAAATGATTTTAATTAGCAGGTTAGTCACTAAAAATTCACAGTAAGAGCAATACTAACAATGCTACAAACCCGAGATTTTTCTGCTTTTTAACACTACAGATACTCTAATGACATGGTTTGTTTTCATATCAAATTTTCATGCTAAATATGTTTAAAAGCCTCCCCTGAACAGCATACACTGGCTCATATCCAATTTTTAAAAAGGTGATATTCAATTCTACTTTTTGCTATATACTCTTTTTAATGAGCACAAAAACGCATAGCATCTACCATGCAGAGTGAAATCGGTCTCCTCTAACCTCTCCCAAAATCTATATTTTCTACAGAGTTGTGAAGGTTGACAAGTTCTTGGCATTTCTGGGTCAACCTCTCTTCATATCGTCCTAATTTTTACCAACTGCTGTCTTTATTGGGAGTCTCCTTGTCTTGCTGCATACTTTCCTATGGAATAATAATGTCAGCTTGAATTTTTTCCCTGCCTTGCCATGGACCTGATCTAGTGACCACTTTTCATACAGGACTGCTGCCTTGGCCTCCCTAGCCTGCCTAGTGCTACACCAATGCCTCCATGGTGGGTGCCTGGTCAGGGAACAGCTCTGGAGATCTGGTTTAGCCCCATCATGGGTACATTGGGGTCTGCCAACAGCCAGAGCTGTGATGTATGTGAGCAGATTTGAAATTAACTGACACATCACTTCCAGACATGGGATATGTTTTGCCACATGTGTGATTTAAAGCTTGAAATTCCATTGTAATGTCTATGCTGTGGCTATCTATCATAACCATTCCTTAGGTATGAAAAGATCCTCCAGGAACAGCTGCAGAAAGCAGCTTTCTGTCCCAAGGTGTTCTGTTTTTTTTTTTTTTCACTTTTGATTTTTCTCTCAATGCAAAGTCATACTCCTTGGTGGAAGTTTATGAGGTCCTTAGACCAGACAGATTTCCAATATATATTCTATGTTGATTTTTTTTTGTTTTTGTTTTTGTTTTTTAATGTGTGTGTATATATATACATATATATATTCTATGAATATTTTCAGAATCCTTTCTTCAGTGTTCCCTATATATAACTTTCTTCTGAAGGGAAAGTTTATGCAGCATACTTAAAACACCTCTAGTTTAGGTAAAACATTTAATTGCTCTACAGTCATTGATGGAAATGACAACTTTTATGTAGATCCACTCAAAAATATAAACTATTTTTCTGTGAAAAATGTTGAACAATTCTTTTTGTTTAATTTTCACTGATACTTTTGTCAGCAATATAAAAAAAATGCTTTCAGGTTACACTGCTATTTGTTTTCTTCTTCTCACCCACAAACTAAATATATATTGAGGAATATATGGTTATCTTTTTTTTTCTTAGGGAATCACATTGGAATAAATGAATATTCTCTGAACAGCTGTATTCCTTTAGTAATTTTCCTTTCAAAAACAATAACAAAAAAACTACTTCAATGATAACAGCTTTCCATCACTTGAGATTTTTCTTTGTTAAAAAGTACTTGTTAGACTTAAGAAGAAATTTTAGAATAAATGCATCTATTTTAAAAATAATTTTTTTGATAATTAAAAAAATATTGCTGATTTTTAGTATAATGAACTTAACATAACAAAAGAAAAAAAAAACAAAAACGGTCCCAAATTTCAGAGACTCCAGCAATCAGGCTCTAGGGAAGGAGGAAGGGGAGAAAGGGGGAAAGGGGGAAAAAGGGGAAAAGGAGAAAAAGGGGAGAAAGGGGAAAAAGGGGAAAAAGGGGAAGGGGAGGGGAGGGGAGGGAAGAGGATTGCATAGCATACATACAGTTACGAACACACAATAAAACACAATGAGACTTATATATATACATATGCAGAAGCACATATAGTGCAAGGAAACATATAGTATTTATTCAAAACAGAGGTGGTAATACAGCAACTGTATTTCTTTTTTGTATTTATTCACTGCTAATCCAAGAGAAGCAGATTTATCATCATCAAAGACACATTCCTCATATGATTCACCCCATAAGTCCCTGCTAAATGTTGAGAAAAGCAGTGTCCATTCTAAAAGAAAAGGTGACATTTTCCCTGGACAAAATGTAAGCAGCTTACTACCATCATCAGCAATGTATCAATGAAATACTTACATTGATTTAAATGGGCAAATAAGCATACTCACTGAGCATTAATATTGACAAAGCTTAATAAGCCAAAAGTAAGAAAAAAATTGTATGTTTTTAGATACTTTTGC
The DNA here is from genome assembly GCF_000687185.1 of Egretta garzetta. NCBI lineage: Eukaryota > Metazoa > Chordata > Aves > Pelecaniformes > Ardeidae > Egretta > Egretta garzetta. The sequence goes on along the minus strand of NW_009259102.1, from coordinate 4,195,089 downwards.
AAAGCATCTAACAGACTCCAGTTCTCTTCAGCTTTTCATATTTTTACAGAAGGATCAGGTTAAAGGACAGAGCTAGTTTTAAAAAAAATTTCCATAGTTTAATATGTATAACATTAAGGCATGTTAGAAGCAGAGCTGCCTGCTCCAGACGCTCTGGTCCAGGGCTCCCCTTAACTGATCACTGGAGCCCCGGCCTGGGCTGCAGGACATGGATGCTGCTTTTCTGCGTGTGGGTTCAACCAGTCTCAAAGCTGCACACATAGTCCAGAGACACACACACAGGGGACACTGACACAGCCGGTCACACAGACTGACACAGACAAGTCACTGCCTTCGGCAGCACCCAGATACAGGACTCACATAAAACACAAACACAGATGGCCACGTCCCCATCCCCGTCCCCTCCTCTTCCTGTAGTCTCTTGATAGCCCATCAACTAGCGTGAGTGGTGAGGTTTGTTTCTTGTCATTGTCTCCATGTTTGTTTTCCTACATCTGTTTGTCCACATATTTGTTTCTGGTTTCCAATTTTCCCCCTTATTTTCCCAATTTCCAGGGTTTCCTATCAGATAACCTCACTGAAATAAACATCCTCAGACTCTCTCACACCCTCATCAATGAGTGTGACTGATCAGGCTTGGTTCTTGTCACTCTCTCCTTCATAATTTTTTTGTCAGGTTTGTGTTGTTTCTGGCTTCCTCCTTCTCTTATTATCTTTTGTTACATTGAAAAAGATATCCTTGACCAGATAGCCTTAAAGGAGCATAGTCTTCTTCCACAAACCCTTACCTATACTACTTACAAAGTGCACCACAAGAAAAATGCTGTAGTAATACCCTGCCACTCCTAACCCAAACAGTGAAAAGACTTCTGTAGCTATCATCCTTACCCTCTGGAAAATATCTTGACTCTATGCACTAAGTAAGACCGCCTCTACCCATTCTGATTCATGTGGGGTTTCTGTCATAGGCTTTACAGGCTCACAATAACTGAAAAGGCAGCTAATATCATTTTGATGCCTCTTTTGCATTAGCAGATGATGATGCACAGGTAGGCCAGGATAAAGGTTATTAACTGAAAGTGCAGGACCAGGTTCAAAATGGTCTCCAAAGTACAAAACTGGTAGTTTTAAAAGGAGTAAAGATTTTTTTTTTCCCCTGTAGTGGGGTCAAGCACATAAAAGTTTATCCTGCAACAAGATTATTGCTTCTAAACAGTTAGTAACCAAGTGATGGGAATACTCAGAAAATCTCAGCATTTTGGTCAGAAACAGAAGAAAGAGAATGTTTCTACCAAGCTCCTTAACAAGAGTTTCAAAAGAAACAAAGATTTCTGTGAATCTCTCCATCTCAGTTTCCTCATCATCATGTTTTGGGGAACAGAGAGAAAGGAAAAGAATACAACTTTGCATTTTACTTTTCTGCAGGAAAGTTGTTTGCACAGAATTTTAGATAAAAATTTCCCAACATCTTTTGAAAATTGCAAAAGCGAGGTACTTCTGCATGCAATACAAATTGCAGTCTGGTGTGTTTCCTTTCCTACACCAACACAAAAAACATACTTCCGTTGCTGTGTCAATCTCCAACTATTTGCAGCTGTAGTTCTTATGTTTTTATTTTTCATCGGTAACAAGCCAGGTGAAGTTTTCAGCTAGCATACAGCTCTTCGCATTAGCTGTGTCTACAGGCTGTATTCTGAAGTAGCTTCTCTGTTTTACTAAATACATCCTTCTGTATGTTTACAAAAACTTATACGTATTCTTACAAAAAACAGAATTAAAGGTCCATGAAAATGGAGAAGTTTGGAACTTAAAATCCTATCAGGTAGAACAAGACATTCACAATTCTTCAGAAGAATCTAAAGGCTCCGTGCAAAAAGGATGGAAAATAATGAAGTCCTAAATTAGCCTTCAACTGTCCACCTGCTTCTAGGTTTTTTTTGCCTCACTAGGCAAAGAAGGACTGGCTGAGAATTTATTCTCCACCCTCATCTCCTAAATTTTCACTCATCTTTCCATTAAGAATTACAAGTGAAAAAAAAAAAAAATAGAAGAAAAAATAAAACCTTCCAGACAACCAAAGAAACAGAAACAGCAAACGTGATCACAGAAGAACAAAAATGAAAACAGAACATTATGCAAAAACTACAATATTACAATTAATAGTAAAGAAAAACAGCTTCCTGGATATTTATTTTATGGTGCCACTTATGACTGCCTCAGACATGTGAATGTAACAGCTTTATCGTTCTACTTCTCTGAGGAATGATTTGGTAGTGTGAGGTTAACGGTTATATTCATGATCTTAAGGGTCTTTTCCAACCTAAAGTATTCTGTGATTCTATGATTCTATATACTAATGATTTCATAATGCATAATCTGTCATATCTCATTGCTCAGTTAATCCTGATTACTACTTCTTTGAACCTAAGGAGATAAGGAGATATCATCAACAGCATATCTGATAAGAGCTGTCCATCACAGTCAGATTTTGGAAAGCTGATTCTCTTTGGCTGAAAATAAAATACTCATAGACTTAGTCTGTGTCTATTTACCCTTCACAATCTGGGAGCATTGAAATTCTTTGGTTATCTTGTTCATCCTCATTGATTTATGTACTTATTTCACAGAATGTTTGAGGTTGGAAGGGACTACTGGAGGTCATGTTGTCTAACGGCCCTGCTTAAGCAAGTCCACATAAAACTGGTTACAGAAAACTTTTGAATACCTTCAAGGATAGAGACTCCAAAACCTCTCTGGGAAACCTGTGCTAGTGCTTGGTCACCCTCACAGTAAAAAAGTGTTTCCTGATGTTCAGGAAGAACCTCCTGTGTTTCAGTTTGTGACCATTTCCTCTTTTCCTGTTGCTGGGCGCCACTGAAAAGAGCCTGGATCTATCTTATTTTCATCCTCCCATCAGATATTTTTATACATTGACAAAACTCCCCCGAGCCTGCTCTTCTCTAGGCTGAACAGCACGAGCTGTTATAGACTTTCCTCATAGGAGAGACAGCCTAATCCCTTCATCATCTTCTTGTTCCTTTGTTAGACTCTCTCTAGTATGTCCATGTCTCTTTTGCACTAAGGAACCTATATCTGGACACAGTACTCCAAAGGTGGCCTCACCACTGTTGAGTAGAAGGGAAGAATCTCCTCCCTCTGTGTGCTGGCAACACCCCTCCTAATGCAGCCCAGGATACCCTTAGTTGTCTTTGTGGCAAGGACATATAGCTGGCTCATATTCACTTAGTGTTCACCAAGTCCCCCAGGCCCTTTTCTGCCAAGCCGTTTTCCAGCTGGACAAACTCCAGCTCATGTTGGTACCTGTGTTTGTTCCTCCCCAGGTGCAGGACTTTGCACTTGCCCTTGTTGAAGCTCACGAGGTTTCTGTCACTATATTTTTCCAGCCTGTCCAGGTCCCTTTGGTTGGTAGCACAACCCTCTGTTGTATCAGCCACTGCTCCCAGTTTTATATCTGCCTGTTGCCAAGGGTGCACTTTGACCCATTGTCTAGGTCAGAAATGAAGAGTTTAAAGAGTATTGACCCCTATATCTACCATGTGGGCTCACAGCTAGTTTCTGGGCTCCACATAGACTCTGTTCCTCTCATCACCACCTTTTAGGCCTGGCCATTCAGTTAGTTTTCAGTTCACCTCACTGTCTGTTCATCCAGCCCCTACTTCAACAGTTTAAATCCTCTAAGACGACAGACTTCTTAACACCACAAAGTGTCAGCAGGTCTTCTCCAAGTCTGCCTACTCAAATGAAAAAAAAATAAAACAATCTTCGGCCAACCTCCTAGCATTAAAACACTAAAAGATGGAAGTGGACTGAATCAAAACAAAAAAGCCCAGAGGTTCTTTTGGAGTACGTTGCATATCAAGTTGTTTTTCAGCCTCACTTGGAGGAAATCCCATATATGAGGCTCCAGCTAGAGTAACTGGCAGCTAAATTTCCAGTCAGAACAATGAATGTAAACAGTACCTTCCAGGCAGTTTCACATACTGCCACTCCACTCCTTAGCTTGGCACAAGCGGGAAATTTGTTAAGCTGTTAAATATCTGTGCTATTCTGGAACTCTGCCTTCTTGACTAAAAATAAAACACAGATGTGCATCTAGAACAAAACAGAACGTGCCTCTGTTGTATTCTGGCACTAAGTCCAAGGAGCATTATTGCACCTGTAGTAAATATAATATTCAGAAAGATGTAATATCATCAGGTTAGAATGACATTAATATGCACATCCTGGCCTGACTCCTGCATTGCAATGCAATGTATCCACAAATAGTCCCTGCTGGGACTCACCAGACATTTATACACCTCCTTGGACTTATGCAGTGGCACAATGAGATGCAACAGAGAAAAGGTACAGCAAGGGAGATTCTGATCATATATTAAGAATAAAAGCTTGATTGGAGAAGGCCCTGGACAGCCAGATCTCAGCTGACACAGCTTTGAGTGGGGGATTGGACCATGAACATCCAGAAGTCTCTTCCAAGCTAAATTATTAATTGATTCTGCCTCATTCCATCTCTATTCAGAATTTATGGCACATTCAGTTTTTTGACATAGTCTTGTTCATGCTCCACATCAGAAAAGATTGTTAAACAGCTTATCCTGTAATTTACTGGCTGGTGTGTACAATGTCATGTTCTCTCAGTCTCAGTGGTTGCCATAGACAGTCACAACTTAACCTGTCTTTCTCCTGTAAGTGTTGTTGAGGAGTGAACACATAAGGTTCTGTATGTTACACAAGCAAAACTGAAAAAAGAATAATTGTTGAAGAGCCATAGCCATTACTAATCACACTGTGAGTCTAAACAATTTTTCTTGAATAACCTATGGTGTTGTGGCAGGCAGCTAAACACCACACAGCTGTTTTCCCACTTTCTCCAGTGGGATGAGGGAAAGAATAGGAAAAAAAAAAAAAAGTCCTGCTTTGGAGTAGTCTGCCTTATCCACTTCTTCCCTTAGTAGGGGAAGAGGTTTTTTTCCTGTAATAAACAAGCAGACTTTTGCTTCCAACATTTCTTCTTGTGTATAGGGATGGCTGACACCAGCATGGGTTGGTTCTCTGGTTCAGCTGCAGAGCCTGTCATGAGGGTTGGAGTAGGCTCAGTGCTGCCTGTTGTTTTGTTGTCAGATCTAGAGACCTCTTGCCTTGAGTGTACTGAATAGTGTTGAACTAGGATATTAGAAATTGTCGAGAGCTGTTGCAACTAGCCTAGAGGAGAATGGGAAGGTGAAAGGGGGCAGAGGGGGGAGGAAGTGTCCCCCCCATAAATTGGGTCTCCAAGGAGAAAAGGTAAAGAATGTAATTAATAAATTCTGAGATATGGTTCCCAAAATACAGAGATGACTCCAATGGTGAGTACAAATAACAGATTAGTCTCATGACCAGTAATTTTATCATACCGTAAACCAGTAGAGCAAACTGATAACCTTAATCCAGCCCCCAGAGATGATAAAGAGCACAACAGGGAACACGTCCAGCAAGTAAGGTGTTACATAAAACAACTCTGAGAACAAGCAAAAGTCTGAGAGCAAACAAATCAACTTTGCAACCATTGACTATTAACTGAACAATGAATACTTATAACATTATTTTTTTAACATACGCTGGTCAGATCCGTCGTTATCCCAACCCTTTGAGCCCCATGTTGGGTGACAAAAAGACCGTTGTGGTTTAACCCAGCACGCAGCTGAACACCATACAGTTGTTTGCTCACTCCTCCAATAGGATGAAGGAGAGAATCAGAAAAAAAAGTAAAAGTAATGAGTTGAGATAAATATAGATTAATAGGACAGAAAAGGAAGGAACAATAATAATAATAATGATGATAAGAGAATGTACAAAACAAATTATGTACACTGCAATTGCTCATGACCTGCTGACTGATGCCCAGCAAATTTCTGAGCACCGGACCCCCAGCCGTATTTTCCCCTAGTTTATATGCTGAGCATGACATCATATGGCATGGAATATCCCTTTGGTCAGCTGGGTTCAGCTGTCCCAGCTGTACCCATCCCAGCTTCTTGTGCACTCCAAGTCTACTCACTGGTGGGACAGTGTAAGAAGCAGAAAAAGGCCTTGAGTCTCTATAAGTACTGTTCAGCAGTAACTAAAACATCAGTGTGTTATCAACATTATTCTCAAACTAAGTCCAAAATACAGCACTATGCCAGTTACGAAAAAGAAAATTAACTCTATTCCAGCCAAAACCAAGACTTATGGTCCTAGTCCTTATTCATCAGCTGTTTTTAATCTAGGTATTTATTATTATTCCTTTCAAAAGTAACTTCTCTGGTTTACATATAGTTAATCGGCACACAGTAACCTCAGACAAGCAAGTGTTCTAAAGTTTAAATAGTAAGTACAAACAAAGGCATACTTATGAAACAGATTTCTAATATTATCTAAAGAATTAGGAACATGTTAAATGGGTCATTAAACCACATAAAAGGAGAAAGAGGGAGATGTATAAATATTAAATCAATAATTTATTATGCAGAATTGTCAAACAAGTATTCTCTCTGAGCAGATTTCTATTAATAATGCAGAGGACATGCTGTATCTCCTACAGTAACACACCTGGCGTTTTCTTTCCCACATAGGTCTTTTTTATGGCGTGATTATGCTCTTGAATGTAGGGAACACATACTACAGGCAAAACCTATTGTAAATTAAAGCTAACATTATGTAACAAATTAACTAAGAAAAGGGGATTTAAAACCCCAAGATGTTCTGTTAATTCCATGTGGCAGGGCAAGAATTTTCATCCCTGGCATTTCCCATATGAAGGGTAGTTAAATGAGCTATGCAAGACCTTTACGAGCTTTAGAAATAAGACCAAGGAAGAGACGCTTCCATGTGGTGATCCTTCTTGTGCCTCTTCGGGCCATCATTCAGGAGAGGAGAGGAAGGGAGGAGACAGACATCATTCATGACTGCCATTTGGAAACAAGGTACAACAGCTCCTCCTTCATCTCAGGTACATAATCTGACAATAATTTACAGGGAACAGGTGATGGGTATCAGCTCTAAGAGGAGAAGTAAAGATACCTTGTCACACTCCAAACCCTACTTCTTATCCTAAATTCCTACTTCTTATCATACACATGCTCAAATATAAAATTAAAACTAAAATCTTTTTTCTGTGAAAGTCTGGGAGATACAGGAGAAATCCACAAATCAATACAGCATTACTTCAAGATAGGCTCTGCTGAGACACTTTTTTCTTGATTATTTCTATATTTTTTCCATCTCTCAAAAGGTATTCCAATTAATATACAGCTTCATCGCCTTCATGACATCCTTCTGAATTTGTGGATTTGCATCTGAATCACTTTCTAGGTTAATCACATCTTGGGTTTTCAGTTTGTAAAAACACACAGCTTTAGCGAATAGTAATAGAAAAAAACCTGTTTGATGTAATCCTAAAATATAAAAGAAAAGAAAAAAATTCACATAGGGCAGTCAAACCAACATATGTCATAAAAAAAAATAAAAATTGTGCTAGATGAAATTACATCTGATTGGAAAGGTTTGATTAATCCTCTGTGTTAAACACAAGCTTTTAGTTGAGATACGCAGTTTGGCAACAGTACAAAAGCCTGACATTTTTCAAATGGACAGTGTTGAGGTATGTCGTAGAAACCGTAGGTGTTATCTACGAATTTTCCACCCTCCCTTGTAGACTAGTGTCCCTTGTCACATCATAACACCCATTTAGGAACTTGATTTTCAATTTAATAAAGGAATAGCAATTCTATAACAAAAGATACAACCTTCTGAAGTATTCACTTTGTAAGAGAGAATGGCAATACAAATGTACCTAAGAATTTCAGTTTTACTGTACAAAACCAAAAGACAGGGATAGTGTGTATTTTTTTAGAACTGTTTATTTATTTTTTACAGATTTTAAAAGCTGTAGAAAAATCAGAAGCCTTTCACAGCAATTAATTTAGTGAAATAAAAGTTTCTACAGAAAATGTTCATTTTAAATACACAATTGAAATGTAGCATGCCAAAAGTCTGACGTTTTTGGGGGGAGAACCCATAATTATGGCCTTCCTTTTTATTATAACTACATGTGTAACTGAGAGTAAACAAACAAAAAAAATAATGAGAGCTATGTATAATGTAGATTAATTTAACTCCCTTATTTTTCAGCACTTAACAAGGCAAAGCTCCTACACAGTTGTGACTATAACCTCTCAAGAAATTTGTTTAATTGCCTGTTCTCTACATTAAGTGAAGTTGTCGTTATTTGCAGACTCTGACTTCCTTATTTGCAGACTATGACTTCCTTTCAAGGTTATTTTTGGGACATGGAATTAAAGAAGTGTCTGGACACACAAACCACCTTGGTATTTCACACTGATGTGAATTAATGAACCTTCAACAACGGGAAATTTAATATCTTCAGAGTTGAATGTAAATGCTAAATGGTCGCTTAGTAGAATACTAAAACATTTCTTCTCTCCATCCATCTCCCCTCTCTCCTTTTTTACTAGACAACATGATAGCTACCAGTCACTTGAGGAGTTTGAGAAAAATTAGCTGCTGGTTAATGGACATTTAAGCACCTTAATATCCTCAAATTAGTGATAGTATGGTTGTGTTCAGTAATGAGAGTATGCATATGTCCATATACTACAAGCAATATGTCCGTAACAAGATAGATGTCATTTTATCCCCAAGCAATTTGAAGATGTAATAAGAGGGTAACACACTGAAATATTTTTTTAATTAGGCACTTATGGGGGTTTCCTCATCATACTCTGATTTTAAATTATTTAGTGTTAATGGTTAGATTGTCCATCCTTCATATTCCTGAGTTTTTACTCATGAAAATAGTCCTATTACAGAAGTATTTCTCATTGTGGAAGGAAAAAAAAAAACCCACAAAATTTTTAAGAAGAGCAATAACTTGCTAGCTCAAATATTATTGTATACATCAGATACACCAGTTAAAGTATGAACTTGAATCCCAGTGAGGAAATTTAGTTGTACCATGTAAATTGATGAGCAAATATTTTAGACTGAACATTTTGAACACCAGATCATTGCCAAATATATGAACATTACTGTTTAGAATCTGTATTTCTAAACCAACAATAGTTAATCTTATTATGGGAAAATATGGAACAATTCTGATTTGGTGTCCCATCAAACATTCCACTGAGGTGAGTTCAAGCTTTTCACCGTGGTCCAGCATACAACTTTGGATTCTTCAACTGTTAGTTAGTTAAGGATCATTTAATTTGTTTGTTGCTACCATATTAGAACTTAATGATATGGGGCCAGTTCTATTTAATATCTTTATCAATGATCTGGATGAGGGGATCAAGTGTGCCCTCAGTAAGTTTGCAGACAACAAAAATTTAGGTGGGACTGTTGATCTGCTCGAGGGGAGGAGGGCTCTGCAGAGGGATCTGGACAGGCTGGATTGATGGGCTGTGGCCAGTTCTATGAGGTTCAATAAGGCCAAGTTCTGAATCCTGAAGTTCAGTCACAACAACCCCATGCAATGTTACAGGCTTGGGGAAGAGTGGTTGGAGAGCTGCATGGCAGAAAAAGACTAACACCAAAAGGTGTTGGTTGACAGCCAGATGAATTTGAGTCAGCAGTGTGCCCAGGTGGCTAAGAAGGCCAATGGCATCCTGGCTTGTATCAGGAATAATGTGACCAGCAGGACTATGGAAGTGATCGTGCCCCTGTACTTGGCTCTGGTGAGGCTGAACCTCGAATCCTGTGTTCAGTTTTGGGCCCCTCACTACAAGAAAGAGATAGAGTTGCTGGATCATGTCCAAAGAAGAGCAGCAAATCTGGTGAAAGGTCTAGAGCCCAAGTCTCATGAGAGCAGCTGAGGAAACTGGGGTTGTTTAGCCTGAAGAAAGGGAAGCTGAGGGGAGACCTTATCGCCCTCTACAACTGCCTGAAAGGAGGTTGTAGAAAGGTGAGTGTCAGTCTCTTTTCCCAAGCAGCAAATGACAAGAGGAAACAGCCTCAAGTTGCACCAGAGGAGATTTTTAGATTGGATATTAGGAATAATTTCTTCACTGAAAGGGTTATGAAACATTGGACCAGGCTGCCCAGGGAAATGGTTGAACCACCATCCCTGAAGGTATTTAAAAGACATTTATATGTGGCACTTAGGGAGATGGTTTAGTGGTGGACTTGGTAGTATTATGTTTATGGTTGGACTCAATGATCTTAAGGGTGTTTTCCAATGTAGATGATTCTCTTCTATGATTCTGTGATATGTAGAGAGAAAAAAAGTAAAGTGATAAGATAATTCTTTAAGTACCACCACCTTAAAGGCCATAATTAACCAGCTGAACAGCTCCCCAAATTTAAACAGAATTTTCTGTTTGAACACAAGGATCAAAACTGTGTCTGAAGGGAAAATGCAGAAAGCTCTGTTTATTCCTGTTTTCTTTGGGAGAACACAGCTTTCTTGCTGTGCTCTAACTTCAATCTCTGTTGGAAGTGGAATCTTAAAGTAAGAGATGTTACCCTGTCATGCATGTATTACACAATCAGCTTACTCCTGCCAATTGAGAATTTTCTCAGGCTTTATTGAAAGTCATTCTCACTTGTGCAAACTTTAGATTACTTTGCATCTTGCACTTGCACTGTATTTAGTCATTTGACTTGATGGAGTTCCATGATTTTTTGATTAATTCCTAAACCAATATTGAATGCATAAAGAAGCAGAAGCTACTATTTTTATGGTCTTTTAAAATCATGTGTACTAATACAAAGTGACCTAATATGCAGTTATCTAAAGACATTATAAATAAAAAGAAAAAAAAAAAGAAAAAGAAAATGTAGCTGGTTGAATTAATTAAAACCATAAAAATCAGACTCCTTTTAAAGAAGAAATTAGCAAAAGTAGGCAGAAAAAAATGATAGGCACAAAATAGAGCACAGTGCTTCAAAGTGGCAGTCAGAACAGACTTCTGAAGGAGATTAAGGCAGATAAAAGTTAACACAGAAGCACAGATGGAAAAAAGTCTATGAAAATCCATGAAAATTCTTCCAATGAGAACACACATAATCACTTTTCCAATCTGGAGTCAGTAGAACTCACGTGAAAAGTATTTCCAGTCAAGCTTTTAAGTTACTCACATTATCTAGTCATATTTTTTTTCCTTTATTGACATAAAGGGAAACTACAAGATCCCAAATGGTTCTTTCCTCTAAACTCCTTTTCTTCATAACCACCTTATCCACATGCCACCCTCTTTAGTGTGTTTCCAGTCCAGTTCACAAAAGAAAGGCTAAACACAGGTCACAGAACACACTGATTTCTGTCAAATTAGTCCTTGTTAGAGGACTGGTAAAAGCGCAGGAAGAAGAACAAATACTGTCATTCAAATTTTAAGCTGTGCAGCACTGGGGGTTTCACAAGTGAGAGTTTAGTTTCCTCCTCCTGTCCACTTACTAGCTTTCCCAGATGCAAACACAACCTACTCATAAAGCTGAATCTGGACTATTTTGCAATGAACAGCAGACGTAAGTGGCAGCTACTGATGGAAAAGTGAATCTATTTAAATCCTTCCTACTCAAAATTATTCTTACACACCCAGTGTTGGCTTCGGGCATTTAAACATCTTTCTGAGTAGCCAACAGTTGACATGCAGTATGTACATAAAACATTCCTGAAGGTAACAAACACAGACTTAATTTTGCTTTTGGAGTTTGTTTGAATTTCAACACTCAAATCAAATTCTTAAAAGGTTGGTTGAGCTTTCTTTTACAGGCTCCTAACTTAAGCTCTATTTTACACTACAACTCCTTGAATTCATGAGCTTAAATTGGAATGGATGAGTAGAATACTCTCTCAAAGAAATTTATGAAATAGTAATTCCATAGTGAAAGACCCCAGAAATAAAAAAGACTGATTTAAATTTAATAGTGCACTTCAAAGACCTTCAAATTTTTGTGAATCTAGCTAACGCAGACTTTACCCATCACAGCATTCAGTCAATTTACCTCAGCACAGCATCATAAATCTAGGCCTTTTCAACAATGCACATAGCTGTCCTTGCTTTGATATACAGTTTTACTGCTTGTTGTTATCCACTGAATTTTTTAACTTTTTCTTCGATTCATTTATTTCACCTCCCCCCTCATCTTACTCATTTATGAAAATGGCTACAGAACTTCTTTTAATATCTTCAGAGACACAATGAATTAATATTCTTACCAATAATTTGATTTTCCTTTTAAAGAAGGATTATAACAACATTTACAGTTGGTTTGGGGGCTGTCACCAAAGCTTCTATATAATAGAAAAAAACATTATTTACCTATTAAACGATCCAGTAAGAGGAAAAATAGTGTGGTTGAAAGTTAACATCTGTGTGGTGGATCATGTAAGAGGAAAGAATGAAAGGAATTCACAATCCCTATTAGAGATTACTAAACCATTAAGAAAAACACAAACACCTCTATGACACATTAATGATGACTTTAAAGAATCATATTCTCTTACTGTTGTTTAATGAGAATTTCTTAGGAGTTTTAAGGGATAGTTCTGATTAAGCTTTTACTTTGCATTATGTTTTCACAATAATCTATAGCAATAAATACTGGTTGTACTAGTGTTCTTAGCACAATAGCTTCATGAGTATACCACAGTAAAGATACCTTTAATACTGACTGCAGAGCTTTAGGAATGAGAAATTCCTGTGGAATTCAGAAACAGACCCACATGCAGCCTTTCTACTTTATATCGTTGCAAATTTATGTGAATCCTAGGTAATTTTATTTCCCACTCTCCCAGGTATATGATAAATAAGTTTTGTCAATAAACAAATTAAATATTCATTTTCATTGCTTTTCTTCAAGCAGTCCAATGGCAATACACTATTCATACATTCAATTGGCCAAAACAGAGGAATACTGGTAATATTTCTTGCATTTTTTCCAAATGGTCTGTTAACTGCTAATGTATTTCTGCTTTGTCTGTCAGTGTGATAATTTTGTGTGCTGCAGTTGATTCCCCAAGTCTCTTCTACTACAATGATGTAGAAAAGCATCTTCTGAGAGTCTGATGCATGCCAGGCATGATCAGATGGCTGTATTATGGGAAAACTCAGTAACTTTTTCTCTTGAGATGGAAGTGGAGATTAAACATCTTACAGCTGGTTCACCTACCATGCAGATTGCAAGGATGAACAAAGCGTATGAGTTAGTTCTCAGGTAGTCAGCTGCAGTTCTGGAGGCTACCTGGGGCAGTTAAGAGGTGTATGTGGCTGTGTGACAGTGCAATCCCTTGGGTACTGCAGGGGACACCTCTTCTTGTGTCTTGTGAATTTATGGCCTAGCGCTTGCTTTCTTATCAACTTTTCCTTCTATTTTCTTTTCCATATCTCTCTTTTTATGTTGTCATTGTACTTTAAAAACCTATTTTATTTACCCTTTATAGAAAAGATAAGCAGTGACACCCCCATCATATTTGTGAAAAACTTCCCACTTGAAACTGCTTACAAGTCTGTGTGACAAGGAAAGCAGCCAGAAATTATGCCTACTAAAATCTGTTTTGCTGAGCTTACTGTCAGGTTTTCTGTGAGAAGCTGAGGTAAGCACTGTCTTTAAAATAAATTAACAGGTAATGATGTAAACCACTTCATGGGGCAACTACAAAGCTAAACATCATCTGATGTTTAGATGACAACTGCAGTGCTAACTCAACATTTGTCAGTCTGAAAACCTAAGTCACAAGTTTCTGGTGAACCTGCATCTGCAGGGATTTGAGCCCTGGACTACTGGTTCAAATAAAACTTCTAGATGGATGGGAAACTGTTGGGATTACACTTATTATTTGCTTGTCTTCCTCCACAGTAATTTTAAAAAGCTTTTTGCCACTTTCAGCATTTTTGGGGGTTGATTCTTTGTTCTAAACTCCAAACCAGTATTGACTTGCAAGTCTCCAGCATCACCTGGTGTGAAGTGCAGGTGCTGCATAACATTACATAGTTTTGTAATATAAGGCTGGACTTAAGTTGTCTCCCCTCAGGATACAGACCAGGATGCAGACGAGCTACCACTCACCTTTAGCAAGATGTCCTTGTGGTCACTAGGTCAGTTTTTCTTACAGGACTTAGACTGAGTGTTATCTGTGAGTGGTGTGGAAGAGGAATTAAATTTCTGATAGTTCTCTTTTAAGCTCCTTAAACACAAATAACCATGAATTAAACCTCTTTATCTGTGACATGAAAACATTAATTGATATCCAAAGGCCATTCTAAGACAGTTTATTTTGTGGGACAACTAGCAAAATGTGATATTCTGAAAACAGACTTGAAAAAACTGAAACCCCATCCCAAAACTAGGCTAGACTTTTAAAAACAAAACAAGATAAAGCAAAGCAAAGCAAAACAAACAAAAAAAAATGCCCTTTTTTGCTCTTTTCCGTACTTATCCTAATAGTGCATTCTATTTGACATTTTTCCTAAGAAGAAAAAGTCAACCTTTTTTTTCTTTTTTCAATTAAATTTAGATTATGGTTAGATAACTATTTGACTGGGGTTTTATTAAAATTGCTGAACATAAGCATTAGTACATATGCATTCTTGTGGAGAAACTTAACTACAAAAGAACACATGGAACTTTGCATTTTAGTTTTGTTTGTCCTGTAATTATGCATTCTTTCTCAGCTTTTATCAGAAAAACCTGCCTGTCATTACAGCCAGTCCGATCAGTTTATAAGTTCTGGACTGCAATATGGGTCCTGGAGACCCCCCTGAAACCTGGCTTTTGGAGGTATTAAGGGTTCTCATAAGGGACGTGTGCATTTCTTGGGGTTACCCTTCCTGCAGGTACAAACCTCAAGATATTCTATGCAACAAGACCTATAATAAAAATGAAGATTATAACAGAATCACAGAATTACAGAATCGCAAGGGTTGGAAGGGACCTTGGGAGATCCTCTAGTCCAACCCTCCTGCTAAAGCAGGTTCACCTAGAGCAGGTTGCACAGGACATCATCCAGGAGGGGTTTGAATATCTCCAGAGAAGGAGACTCCACAACCCCCCTGGGCAGCCTGTTCCAGTGCTCTGCCACCCTCAAAGTAAAGAAGTTTTTCCTCATATGCAACTGAAACCTCTTATGTTTCAGTTTGTGTCCATTGCCCCTTGTCCTGCTGCTGGGCACCACTGCAAAGAGTCTGGCTCCATCCTCATGACATCCACCCTTAAGATATTTGTATATGTTGATGAGATCCCCTCTCAGTCTTCTCTTCTTCAGGCTAAACAAGCCCAACTCTCTCAGCCTTTCCTCACAGGGGAGATGCTCCGATCCCCTCATCATCTTTGTTGGTCTCCTCTGAACTCTTTCTAGGAGTTCTTCACCTTTCTTGAACCAGGGAGCCCAGAACTGGACACAGTACTCCAGGTGGGGTCTCACCAGGGCAGAGCAGAGGAGGAGAATAACCTCCCTCGACCTGCTGGCCACACTCCTCTTAATGCACCCCAGGATACCATTGGCCTTCTTGGTAACAAGGGCACACTGCTGGCTCATGGTCAGCTTGTCGTCCACCAGGACTCCCAGGTTCTTTTCAGCAGAGCTGCTTTCCAGCAGGTCAGCTCCCAGCCTGTACTGGTGCCTGGGTTTCAACCTCCCCAGGTGCAGCACCCAACACTTGCCCTTGTTGAACTTCATCAGGATCCTCTCTGCCCAACTCTCCAGCCTGTCCAGGTCCCACTGAATGGCAGCACAGCCTTCTGGCGTATCAGTCACTCCTCCCAGTTTTGTGTCATCAGCGAACTTTCTGAGGGTACACTCTGTCCTCTCATCCAGGTCAGTGATGAATGAGTTGAACAAGACCGGGCTGAATACTGAGCCTGGGGAACTCCACTAGCTACCGGCATCCAACTGGACTCTGCCCCGCTGGTCAGAACCCTCTGATCCCTGTCGTTCCCAGTTCACCTCACTGTCCACTCAACCAACCCACACTTCTTGAGTTTCCCTATGAGGATGTTATGGGAGACAGTATCAAAAACCATGCTGAAGTCAAGGTAGACAGCATCCACTGCTCTCCTCTCATCTCCCCAGCTGGTCATGCCATCATAGAAGGCCATCAGATTGGTTAGGCATGATTTCCCCTTGGTGAATCCATGCTGGGTACTCCTGATGATCTTCTTTTCCTCTACTTGCTTGGAGAGGACACACAGAATGAGTTGTTCTATCACCTTTCCAGGAACAGAGGTGAGACTAACCGGTCTGTAGTTCCCTGGGTCCTCCTTCTTGCCCTTTTTAAAGACTGGAATGACATTGGCTATCCTCCATTCCTCAGGCACCTCTCCTGTTCTCCAGGACCTTTTGTAGATGATGAAGAGTGGCTCAGCAATGATGTCTGCCAGCTCCTTCAGCACTCACGGGTGCATTCCATTGGGGCCCATGGATTTGTGGCCTTAAAAGATCCCTAACCTGATCCACCTCGATGGAGGGAAGGTCATCCTTTCTCCAAGCTTGCTTGCTTACCTCCAAGGACTGGGGAGCCTGAGGGCCACCCTTGGCAGTGAAGACTGAAGCAAAGAAGGCATTCAGTAACTCCACCTTCTCTGTATCTTCTGTCACCAGGGCACCCATTTCGTTCAGCAGCAGTCCCACATTTCCCCTAGTCTTCCATTTGCTGCTGATGTACTTGAAGAAGCCCTTCTTGTTATCCTTGATATCCTTCACCAGACTTAGTTCCAGGTGAACCTTGGCCTTTCTAGTTGCTTCGCTGCATGCTCTGGCAGCATTCGTGTATGCCTCCCAAGTGGCCTGACCCTCTTTAACAGAGTTAAATGTTGCAGTATACCTCATATACGCTACCCTTTGAAAAGCCTGCCACTCACTGCTAAACCTGTATATTGCATGGATTACAATGGTACCTGGACCTGTGAAACTAGTATATAACCAGCCCCTTTGGAGTTAGCTTGAAGAGGTTCTAATGGGAAATTTTATTCTTAGTATTGAAATATCACGCTGGTCTGAAATGTGGCTTAGTCATCCCAAACTTAGGCCCATCTCGTGTTTTCAGTTTCATTGCCCCTCCTCAGTGAGTGTGCTGGGATGTGGCAGAAACCCCAAAAGCCCAACCTGAATGGGCGATCAGTGGGGTCCAAATTCCCAATTACTATACTGATGGACAAAAAGTAGTGCTGATGTTCAAAAACATTCTTACCCTATACATAACCCTAAAGTGACAACAGCTTGTTTTGGAAAATATTACCTGGCAAGTATAGCTTTTAAGTAATTGGGCAGGATATGCTTTAGGGCAACTCAGTTTATTAGTGCAACATGTACCAAAAATGACACTCCAAAAACATTTAGCCCTAGATACAATACTGTTAAAGGAACAAGGGGTATCCGGTATGTTGAATTTAAGGGATGGGGAATGCTGTGTAACTATTCACAGCACCAGCTCCACCGCAGAGGAGGCACAGAAATGAAACAAATTGCTGAT
This sequence comes from Egretta garzetta, assembly GCF_000687185.1. Lineage (NCBI taxonomy): Eukaryota > Metazoa > Chordata > Aves > Pelecaniformes > Ardeidae > Egretta > Egretta garzetta. The sequence continues at coordinate 4,177,621 of NW_009259102.1, read as the reverse complement.
CAAACTGCCAAACTATTCCAATCACTCCAACCAAAGGACTGGTTTGACAGACATGCATCTGGATCCTGGTTCACCTCCCTTCTGCAAGCTCGGGGACTCACAGGGTGGGGAAAATGGTTAATGCAAATTGGAATGACCCAATTGGTTGGATTTCTATTCTTAATGACTGGCATAGCCATCACTCGATGTATGACTACCCATCAGCTTTCTTCTGTTTCTTCTGTCTCTTCTCCTTCTTTTTGTTATGTTCTTATCACCACCCTAGAAGATGCAATCAAGGACACTCTGCCAATGCTCACTGTCTGAGCTACAGAGTGGTATCTGGCTCTGACCGGGCAGTTGGATGTTTCCTTGTCTCAGACAACTTGCCCAGACAGAGGGGAAACAGAGAGGGGCAGTGAGCCTGGTGGAGGCAGGGCAACAGGCTGCCCTCTCAGCTTCTTCCAGCAGGCAAGAATTGAGCATGTGCCAGTCAACAGGTGTTCACAGGGGGAGTGCATGATCACCAAAGACCCTCACTATCACACTGACACCCCCAAACCAATTCAAGAGCTCTCCAGAACACTTGACTGCACAGAAGCAAAACAGTTGCCACCCCAGGGGTGGTCCTGGACTAATGAGGCTATATAAGGACAAGCGTACATGTTTTGCCTTGTTGACCCATCACCTATGGATCCAGACTCTGCCCTAAGACAACCAAGCAGGATCCAAGGATGGCGATGCCTCTCCTTTTTCTATCCTCCTCTCCTCTCTTTTCCTTTTGTCACTTCTCTCTTTCCCCACTTTTCCACTATATATTCACACATATAAGTTGCAGACAACTTGCAATGGGTTGTGCCAAAAATAGTTCCTTTGCCAAATTGCCTTCATTCATTTTTTCAGTTCACCAGTTTGTTAAGTTTGCCAGTTAATAAAGTTACCAGTTAGATTGTTCCTCTGAGTCATTGTCATGACTCTACTAGCCACATGGCTCTGCCAAACAGAGATTGGCTTTTTAGCGGTACACAGATTATCAGGGGATTAAAAAGATTCACCCACCTCGCAGTCCACCACATGGGATGAGACACTATCTGAGTCAGTCACATGTACACCCATGTTAGTCAATTCAATCCAAAAAAACCCCAGAGAAGCTAATGTTCTGTACCTCCTCATAGTCGTCCCCCCCTTTTTTTTTTTTAACACTAGCATTCATGTCTCCCGTGAACAAAGGCTGGGAGAGTTGGCATTGTGCAGCCTGGAGAATAGAAGGCTCCAGGGAGACCTTATTGCAGACAATCTTATATGTGGACTTACAGGAAAGAAGAAATAAGAGTTTTACCAGGGTCTGCAGAGACAGAACAAGGGGCAACAGTTTTAAACTGAAAGAAGGTATCTTTAGACTGGACATAAGGAAGAAATTTTTTATGATGAGGGTGGTGAGACACTGGAACAGGTTTCCCAGAGAAGTTGTGTATCTCCCATCACTGGAAGTGTTTAAAGTCAGGTTGGACTGGACTTTAACAAACCTGATTTAGTGAAAAATGTGGTTGAACTAGATAATCTTTGAAGGTCCCTTCCAACCCAAACCAGTCTATGATTCTATTCTATGATTATATGTATATATAAGAAAAACATTTTGTTGTGAGGGAAAATGTCTTTTGTTGTGATCTTATTTTGAGCAAAAGAACTTAATGGGAAATTTGTTTTGTAACTTTTATGATGCGATATTAACATGATGGTCTTCGTGTTACTTAAATGGTTTGGCTATTTGACCAATACCATTTTTTACTGCTTCAATGTATACACTGGGAAAACAGCCAGACTGTTATCGATGCTGAACCTTTAAACTGTAATCCCCAGTCACACTGTAGCAGAATTGAGGATAACCTTCTAATTTGAGAGGAAATATGTGGCAAGCATGCAACATCCTCAAGCAGACATCAAAAAATGATTTATCATACAGCAAATCACCTTAGTTAAAAGATAAGTGCCTGAAAAACCTAAAGGAAGTCTTTACCAGAAGTGAAAAACACTTTACTGGTTTTTATCCAGAAATAAGGGATCACCTGTTTTTAGAAGGAAAATGCACTACAAACACGGAAAAAATCATCTTGCTCTATACACATTTGTGCACACAGAAGCACACACACAAACACACACACAGAGGTCATTGCATGCACCTCAAAAGTGAAGTTCTTTTATTCATTAAACCTGTACTTCTCAAGAAAATATAAAATTGTGAGCCTAAATGTATAATCTCATCATTACATCCCTTGTTATTCTTAGCACGTTAAAAAAGGTAATTATCCATCTGTACTTCTCTTACTTTCCTGTTCATCTGTCATAACAAATTAGCTAAAGTTACAGATAATGAAGTGTGTCTAACAATGTTGTGTTGTTTTTATCCTTAAAATGAGGAGTGGAAAACCAGTTCATACCCAGACTGGCAGATGTAAGTCTAGAATATACTCCAAACTCTACAATTTAAAGAGTCAACACTTAACTAACATAAAATAACAGCAAAATAGTTTTTCAAGTATGATGCAAAGACCAGTAACATAACCGAGCTGAAATCCAGGGTCTGATACAATCAACATGTGGGTACCCACTTCTTATAACTTCTTCGTCTTCATCCTTCGATACCACGATGAGGTGGCAGTGTTCTTGGACTGTTCCCAGTGTGACTTGCTCCAGTCACAGATGTTTCTTCATTTCAGCCAAAATATAAAAACTGAGTACAAATGAAGAGAGGAAAAAAGAAGGATGAGACTATATCACAAATACATCTCCTTACTTCGTCAAATTCCATCTGGGGTATATTTCCACCAGACCAAAGCTGACACTAGGGTCAGAGAAGAAGGAAGGGGAGGAAGTGTTCCAGGTGCTGTAGCAGAGATTCCCCTGAAGACCCTGGAGAAGACCGTGCTAAGCTAGATTGTTCTTCATCTATGTCTTTCACTATCCTACTCTATTTTTTAGCTGGCAATAAATTAAACCAATTTTCCCCAAGTAGAGTCTGGTTAGCCCATGATGGTAATTGGTGAGTGATCTTCCTTGTCCTTGTCTCAACCCACAAGACTCGTCTTACTTTCTTTCCCATCTTGCTGAGGAGGGGAGTGATAGAGTGGTTTGGTGGGCACCGAGCAGAAGCCAAGGTGAACCCACCATAGCTTGGGTATAAGTAAATTAAAGACCATCTTCCTAAGGAGAAATGGAAGGTTGTTTTTTGGGTTTTTTTTTCTGGTAAACCGGTTCTGTTGTTATTGCATATGAGTGTATGTTTTCCCTTAGTGGATGTAACAAATGAAAGATTAAATATGTATGATAATCAAAGGAGTTGGTGAATTTCAGTGACCTAAGCTCACTGCAGATTTGTGCAATTTTAATGTTGCACTATTAGCCAAATACAAGTATTTCTTCTTCATTAACATAGTTGGTGAATAGTTTTCTGGTTAATCAAGCTTTGATTTCAGTAATTAACTGTTTTCTGAAATAGTGTTTGTTTGTTTTTAAGCCTCCCCCCTGAAGGTTTCCAAATCCTCAGCATGCCTGATTACTTTGACTGCATGTCTATAAATACCTGTTCTCAAGTATACATGCAGCAAACCATTAATAATTTTTAAAAAAAAGTCCAAGAAAGCAAACAGAAAAACATGTGGTGATTGCTTTCATTCTGTCAGTACTGTTATATTAAATAATTCTTGCTCACTTTATAAAAGAAACAAAACCTGAGCATTTTTATGGTTTTGAAATGTGCTTTTTCCAAAATGAAGGACACTTTTTTTATACATAGAAAAAAGTGAAGCCAAGAGGTGGTTAGAATATCTGAAAAGGGCATATGTGCTAACATACTGAATCAAAGAAAATATAATTTAGTCTATACCTCATCCATACTGATAGCAATTAGTGAATGAGGAGGGAAGTATATCACACTTTTCCCAACAACAATGAGTTTTGGGACTGTATCTATCTGGACTGTTATCTATAATAGCACTCAGGAGATTTATTCTGCAAGAATTTGTCTAATTACTTTCTGAATTTGTTTACATTTCTTGCCCCTGCAACACCTACAGCAAGATATTCCATTACCTCCATAGGTGCTGGGGTTGGAAGGAGAGGAAAATTTCTGTGGGTTTGGTCAATGTTTGCTGTCTTGTAATGGTTTGGGGTTCTTCCTTCTTTCACTGTGAGAAACGGTGAATAAACATACCTTCCTCGTCCTTTCCACACAGCTTTAATTTTTGCAGGCTTTGTTTTTATTTCTTAACTGAATTTCTAAGCCAAAGAATCCCAATTAACTGAGGTTTTTTTTCTTACAGAAGCTGTTTCATCTTTTATTTTTAATTTTTTCTCGTAATATGAAGCATGAACATACATTAGTGTGTCAGGAACTGAGTTACTCAGTTAGCAATTACCCGAAATTTTTTAGCCAATTGATTTTATTTGTGTAAAGGAATATATCTGCTTCATCAGTTTAACTGCAAACTAAGAAGTACTAAAGATCTGTATTTGTGGGTTTTTTTATTCTGGACATTTGAATTACTTGTCTTCTTCTAAGTGAAATAAAACCTCTTTTAAAGTTTTGGTACAATTTTGTCCAAAAATCTTGTTCAGAAGAATTAAAAAAAAAAAAAAAGAAAAGGAAGAGAGAGGGGGAAAAGAGGGGGTTTTTTTTGTGTTATGAGTCTGACTGAAACACCTCAAATGAATTTGATATCTTCATTTACCTAATGAACCTGTAAATGTACAAGGGTACAAGTTAAGGTTAAAACTGTAGATTCTGCTGCTTTTTGCACTAAGTGCAGGTGTCCTGTTGTCTGCAGTCACTGTTCCAACTACCATCCTGCTCTGTTGATTATTTTCCTCTCATTTATGAAACAGATTAGATACTGGTTATCTTCTACTTTGCAACCTCTTTCTCATTAAGACAAGCTAAAATATAGACCAGAGTAACCAAGAAGGTACTTACGTGGTCAAGAAGATGTGACAATTATATTATATTTACACTTTTCCCTCTGCTTATATAAGTAACATAACCACTTCTACTAATAATATACTTCACCAACCCCTGCAAAAGAGGAATAAAATTGATATGCAACCTTTTCGCAGTAGAGTTTAAACTAGAGCCTGCCCCATGGGTGTGCAGCTGCTTACCCCTGCACCTCACCTGTCCTGCTGCTGGAGCACCTCTGTGGGTCCCACCATGATCCTGAAGTGGCAACTCCCAGGAGGCTACTCATTTGTCAAAGTTGGCAGCTGTCCAAAGTTAGCCATGAGGGATGACTGTGCAATCCTGTTTCTTTAGGAAAGTGGATTACAAATGATGGTATGAGCTGCTTTCCCCTTCCCTAAAAGAAAAGGCAAAGAGGAGAGGAGGATGGCAAAAAGTCTTTGTCAACTGAAACTGTAATTTTTACGCGTTCTGTTTTTTACAGCTTACCAGTCTCTGCAGATATTTTTGTGCCAACAGAACTGGACCCACTTGAAATCACTGAAAATCCACCCATGGTCTACAACAAGGAGGAATTATATAGTCCTGTCCTAATCCTAGTTAGATTACTAGCAGCTTTGTCAGTTTGTGGAGTAATATATATGTACATGTTGAGTAATATGGAGTACATGCTTGCTCACAAATGATCCATGACTTTACTGTAAATGACAAAATAGTTCTCAGTCACAATATTACTGTGAATTTTTTGTTTAGTTCTTAGCTCTAATTTCCATAGCATTCTGATGACATAACATTATAGCATCAGAAATAAATGCTTTTTTATTAGGTATGCCAATTAAAAGTGAAATTTTTAGAGAAAAAATTGCAATTGTATGTCTTATGGCTTAGTTTTCAAAGAGTGCTTTTGGGGTTGTGTATTTATCCTGTAGTTTTTCAACTGACAATGTATTTACAAACTATTTCACTGGTGAAACTTACAAGTTAAATAAATAAAAATTTGACAAGGGTAAAAAGTTCAACAGGATTGGAAGAAGTAAAGGTCAAAGCAATAATTTCCCAGTAACAGAAAATTGTAACAAATCCAAAAAATACAGATTCATTAAATAGTTGTTGTTATGGTGCAAGGGAGTATAACTTGAGAAGAAATGACATCAAGACAGCTGACTGTGCCTTTAGGGTTTTTTTTGTTTCTACTGGAACACTGATACCCTAATTTGCTCTTATTACATATGTCAAATATTCAATTAGATTTATAGAACCTCATTTCACTGGTGAATAAAAAATGCTGAACAATCTAAATCTCTGTGAAATGTAAAATTTATTTTACAGTTACAGGAGGAAGGTATATCCTAGAATCTGCTCAGTCTCCTGTGAGTTACATCTTTAGTTCTCCAAACAGGTCAGTAATTATTTTTACTCACTTAAATGTCCTGTCCACTGCAATGTACCTCTCTAAAGTATGGTGCAAGAAGAATAGTTGCTTTTTACTCACAAAATTTAAAAATACATGCAATCTTATGTATTCATGTGAGGGCGTTCAGATTTAGGTATTTTGAAAACAGGTATTTCTAAGCACCTGATTTTTCATAACTGGTCATTTTTGTCATCACCATATGGTGCTCATGCTTGAGTACTATGAATATTAAACAGAACCCTCTTCATTTGGAGGGAGAATTTCCTGGAAAAGGTAATTGGAAAAAAAATAGTTGCTGAAAAAAGAAATATTAACTTTGAAACTGTTCAAGAAAAACCACATGGGAAGTAAGGGGAAAATGCAAGTAAGCAGAATTAGGATAATATATACTTATCATAAGTACTTGATTATTCTACCCTTCTGATCATACAACTATTCTAAAACCTGTTGTTACAATAGCAGAAGAATATTCTTTATTCAGCTTAAAGAAGAATGGGATCTATTTTAACACTTCATACCATCAAATTCAAACCAAGATGCATTTTCAGGTATTTCTGTTGGATTGAATATAGAAAGCAGGGGAGGGCAACACTATTGATTCTAGATTCTGTACATTCTCTTGCAAAATAAGTTGTCATTGAGAAGGGTGTTTGTCGTGGTTTAACCCGGCTGGCAACGAACCCCCCCCCAGCCACTCACTCACTCCCCCCTCCCTCAGCGGGATGGGGGAGAGAATCGGGAAGAAAATAAAAGGTTAGAGCCGAGGGCTGAGATAAAGACAGTTTAATAAGAGAAAATAATAATAATAGTAATAATGAGAATGATAACAGAATATACAGAATATACAAAACGAATGATGCACAATGCAATTGCTCACCACCCACCGACCGATGCCCAGCCCGTCCCGAGCTGCGATCAGCCTCCAAGCAGCGATCCCTCTTCCCACAACTGACCGACCGACTAACTCCCCCCGAGCATGACGTTATATGGTATGGAATAGCTCTTTGGTCAGTTTGGGTCAGCTGTCCTAGCTGTGCTGTACTCCCAGCTTGTTATGCACCTGGCTGAGCAAGAGAAGCTCAAAAAGTCCTTGAGTAGTCTGAGCACTACTTGGCAACAACTAAAAACATCAGTGTGCTATCAACATTCTTCTGGTACTAAATCCAAAACACAGCACTATGCTAGCTACTATGAAGAAAATTAGCTCTATCCCAGCCGAAACCAGGACAGTGTTTTAGAATTTATTATATATTCTTATTTATCTTTCAAGGAACAGATAAGTGTTTTGCCTAGGAATGGGTTTGCTGTATGCTAGTATGTAGAATAATGCATAGTTTCTGCTAACTCCCTGTGCTCTATCACATAGACTAATCCTTTACTGCTAAAAGGAGTTGTGCCATTTAACAGAATGAAGAAAGACACAAAACTGCATGGCCATAAGTAAGCATTCCTTCCTCTCCACCAGCAAAAGGTCACTATTTTTCATGTTAGACACCTGAATGATTTTTCTTGAGATTCTTTCTGATTTTTTTTTTCCTTATGACTTCCCGTTTATGACAACCAACTATAGTCATGATGCATTATTTTGTGATCTGTAATATATGGGACAGATGTGCTGGCTGGAAAATTAAGAAACAGCATCGCCTGGACCCATTCAATTATCCTTTTGAGAGCTCACTGGGAGGTAAGGCACATGTGGGAGAATGATCATTTGTACTCTGCTTTGGTGTGCTGATGGAAGTAAAAATAGCTGTTCTGCTTAGCAAGGAAAATGAGCACACTCCATGACTTTTCAAATAAGCAGAGTGAAAGAACAACTGAACCATTCAGTTCTGTCAGGTCCTTGGATATTTTGCCATTCAACCCCAGAAGCCTTACTCTGCTAATATTAATAAGAATTCAGAAATACTTCTGATAGCAGTTGTTGAATTTCTTGCTATGTATGAAAAAGGAGTAGGAGTGATCTTATTTGAATAAAACCTTGGCTGTTCTTGAAATTTTAAGGTACTTCCGGTTGAAATCTTCCTCTTTATTTCCATGCTATAACGCTTTATTGAGCCTTTATAAATCTATTATTATTTCAATTGTTCTTTACATTTCTAAATTACTTATGTGTGTTCAGGTTCCTCAGGTGGTCATGGCCAGTGGGAGGGTCTTTACCCCCCTGGTCACCATCTTGTAGTCCATTGACTCAGGAGGGGTGAGGAGAGGTTACCACAGTGAAGACTGTGGCAAAAAAGTTGGTGAGTACCTCAGCCTTCTTATCTGTTGATACTAGATACCCATTCTTGTTCATCTGGGGGTACATTTTCTTTAACCTTCCTTTTCTGGTGGACATAGAAACCCTTCTTGTTATTCTTTGCATCCCTTGCCAAGTTCAGCTCCAGCTACATCTTGGCCCTCCTGACCCCATCCCTACACAACTAGGCAGTGTCCCTAGGATTCCTAGGATGCCTGTCCCTGCTTCTACTGCCTGTGCAGTTCCCTCCTGCTCTTTAGTTTGGCCAACATCTCTCATCTCAGCTGTGATGGTCTCCTCCCTTCCTTGCCTGATTTCTTACACCTGGGGATCGAGAGCTCTTGTGATCTATGGAACACATCCTTAACATGCTGCCAACTCTGTTCTGTTCCCCTGTTCCTGAGGACTGTTTCCCAGGGGGTCCTTCTGACTATCTCCTTGCAGAGCTGGAAATTTGCTTTCCTAAAATGTAGGGTCCTGACTATGCTCCTCGCTTTTCCCATTTCCTTCAGGAGCGTTAGCTCCACCACCGCATGATCACTGCAGCCCAGGCTGCCTGCAATCTTGATGTCTCCGATGAGCTCACTTGCATTGGTGACCATCAGGTCCAGTATTACATCCCCTCGGGTAGGGGTGTCTATTACCTGGCTTAAGATGTTATCCTCAATGCATACTAGGAATCTGCTGTATTACCTGCAGCTCACCATGCTAGTTTTCCAGCAGTGGTTGAAGTGCCCCAGCAGGATGAGAGCCTGAGAGCACAAAGCCTCCTGTAGCTGGAGGAAGAAGGCTTCGTCAGTAGGCTCCCTTTGACCAGGCAGTTGATAGACACCAACCACAAGGTTCCCTTTGTTGACTGTCTCTGATTTTTACCCATAAGCTTTTGACCTGCTTGTGGCTATTCTTCAGGGACAGCTCTTTACACTGTATTGATTTCTTGATATGGAGGGCAACGCCTCCACTCCTCTTTCCTCGCCTGTCCCTTCTGAACAGCCTGTAGCCATCGACAGCCACATTCCAGTCATATAAGACATATAAATATAAGATCTGTCCAGATAAATTTTCCTATATTTCAGAATAATGTATAGTTTTGCAAATGAATGTACCTTACCTTACTTGTCAGTATTAAAAGAAAGTGCTGCACCAGTAAACCAGGTTGGAATTTTATCCCTTGTATGGTGAAAAAACTGCTTCTTTAGCTACTTAAAAACCTCAATAGAAGCTGAATTTCTTATTCTGTAATTTACTTTCAATGATAGTTTAATGTTAAGGACTCAAAGAAAAAAAACAAATCCTAAATTATTCTGCTTAGTTTCTTCTTGATTTTCTTTTTCTTGTGCAGCTTTTTTTTTATTTTCCTATTGACTATGTAAGACTTTCATCAAAAAAGAAATTTAACTCAGGCCATCTACTTCAAACAGAATTTTAAAAATTAGTATCAAAAGGTCTGATTGATCTGTTTTCAAATTACTGTATTTTTTACATCCTTCTGTAGAATATATAGCTTTATGCTTTGCCTAGACAAGGTGAAGCATGAAGACAGAACTCCAATAATGATAAACATTTTCCACTGTGTATTAATTTCTCTCTCTGTGAGGTGGTGGGCTTTTTCAGTTTTAATAACCTTGCCAAACAGCTTATTCTGTCAAAGAATCTGCATTGCCAAATCTGGGATTTGTTTCAGAGGAACTAAGATATAATCAGATTCTAATTCTGTACCAAACTGAACAGCATCAACTGTCATTAAGGTATAGAACTCATTGCATTATCTTTCATACACAGAAACGTGAAGAGTGTAATAGTGAAGGAGTCTGGTTTGCATCTAGGCAGGTGCAGGTATAACTTCATTTTCTGTATCCTCTAAAATCACAATGCCAGCTACATTTTTCTTTACAATTTTTTTCTGATTTTCTAATAAAAAAAGTAGTAGTTGCATAATAAAATTTCATCATAATTTTGGATGCAGCTAGGTATGTCTACAAATGACTGGGGAAGATAAAAATGTCCATGATAGATTAGACTAGCGTTCCATCTTAAACTGAAGAAAAAGGTGAAAGACTCCACAGAACAGGAGAGAGAGTCTGTCCTGTATATCAACTCTCCTTCTTTTAGGAATAAAACTATTTTAGGATGTCTTTACCATCTGCATACAAAACATTATGAATATCTAGGCAGAGGCTGTGAATATTCCAAACTATGTTAATTCCCTTTGAACGTCTGTGTTCTTGGGCACTGACCATTCATTTTCAAAGGGATTTCTATTACTGTGTACAACGGATTTGTAAGTCATGTCTCAGCTTCACAGTGAAAAAGTTTCTTTTTTTTTTCACATTGAGCTGCTTAGCACTTGTAAGTACTTTACCAAGCTTTAGTGGCACTAGTCATTTCTTGTACTTCTTATCACATTCTAAATCAGTAACGCCTTAAGATGAAACTTTTGATGAGAGAAGATGAAAACCTAACACTCAAAATAACAAACATTTTACTTTACACCTGTAAATGTCTTATATGATTTCACAAGATTTGCTAGCAAACTATCGAAAGGAACTTTATATGCACTATATGTTCTCTTTATGTCATGTGTCATCATTTGCTTACATACTTATAATCTTTGCTTATTTCAAGAATAGTCACATTAGTTTTGCATGTGTTAATAGCCATCACCAACAAAGTGTTTCAAGTTTTAAATTTAGAACTATACAACATGTCAGTAATTCATTAACTATGTAACTTAAACAGGCTGAACCACATAATGATATAGTTAGGGAATCTTGCAGCCCAAAAGAAGTGAGGCTGCCACAGCTCCATCCCCCAGATCCAGTCAGCAGTGAGGCTGACATGTGTTCCCAGTAGGCACACATATGCATATGCTCATGTACGCATATACATGTATACATAAATAAACATATACACACGAAATCCCACAGTGTGTCTCCTACGCCAGGGGGGCTGGGGCATGAGATCGTTCCCCTGATTTAGGTGCCCCCACATGCTGTGGTGCCTCTGAGCATCTCTGTGAGATTGGCCTTTATCACATAATCCAGCAGTTGTTAATCCATTAAGTAAATCAATTCTTACTAATAAAACCTGCTAGGACAAAGTATTTTTTCTTTCATTGAAGTATTTGTCTACTCTGATAAATTTTAAAGTTCTTGTTTTTAAATATGCTTATAGTAAAACATGTAAGTAGTTGTTTTGTCAGAGAACAGATTTCTGTATCTATTCTTGCTCTCCTTTTCACTATATATGTTTGACCAGATCAGATATCTTTGAGCCTTTCCAAACACCTAAAATAAGAAATCTCAGCTAAAAGAAGTGTTACGGGAATTTATTTGGACTTATGAACATCCTTACTCCCTGTTTCTCCATCAAGCTTAGAAGAAAGCCGAAGCCACCTCATTCTGAAAAGCAGAAATGACTGTGTTTTTTCTTAATTCTTTTTTTCCCCACAAATCAGACCCAGTTTCCCCAAATTGTTTGCTTCCCAATCAGTGAGCTGTTTCACCATCATTCCCTTAAAACAGAAGCTGTCATAGGAAGTCAAACCTCGCAAAGAGTAGATATCTTGCAGATATTCCAGAGAGGTTTTCAGTAGGATTTCCTAAATCAATGATGAATTGAGGGCAGACAGGTCTCCTTGCCAAGCAGTCAAGTTGATGATGCATTTATATCCAGTTTTTACTGATTTGGGGGTTTATTCTTAATTCTAACACATGGGATTCATTCAAAATTTTGAACTGGTACAGCTACTGAACTGAGTACTTAAGAGCAAGTATAAATGCTCATATGTTCTGTATGCATTATGCACTCTATACTCTGTACTAACAGTGCAAGTATAAATGCTCTAAGTATAAAATATCTTCTGTTCTTTTTAAGGAAATTTCCATTGCAACGAGTCCTGCAGGTCAAATATTTTTAGTCACTAGTAAAGGAGTTAAAAGACTGTTTACATTTTTCAACTGTGCTAATCATTTGTACACTACACAAAATGAAAAAAGTATTTTTCCACCAGAAGTACTTTGCATTAGTGAACATGTGAAGTTATTAATCTTGTTTCTCATCTTGACAGATATCCTATTCTTTTAAAAGTTATAGGAGACGTACGTTGTGCTCACTGTAAATGAGGTCCCTGTTCACAGGCACTCAGGGCACATACTCATACAAATCTTGGATTTCAGGCAGGCTCCTCACTCCCAATGGTATACCAGAGAACTCTGCTGGTTTTTGTTCACCACCAGAATTCCCTGTTGCATATAAGTCTTGTTGTCATCTCTTTACCCATGCTATGCTGTGCCTATGACGGCATGCCTTATAACCCTTTTATTATCTTGGATGTCATCTCAGTTGATAACTCTTCCTTCCCTTCCCCATGTTCTCTTTCCATCTTCCCATCTGGAGGAGGAATAAAACCTACACAAAAGTCCAGATAGCCTTTGAGCTAACCAGAGAGCCTTACTCTTGTCCAGCCATCGGTCAGCATGTGGTTCTGCAGCAAAATTGCATAATTTTCTTTCCTCCTCCTCCTTCCTCAGTTTCTGGGGTTATTTGCACATAGCCAGCTTTACATTGCTTTTTTATGAATCATCCTTTTGAATATATGTTGACAAAAACTTCTGCAACTTATTAAATTAACCTTAATTCTTAAATACTTTCTTTCAAAACAACCTCTAATGGGGAATAGGGAGATTAGATTGCGTAATAATGTTCTTCCTCTCTTATCCTCTTGTAGTAGGTGTTTCAAGACAGAGCCAGAGCTTCCTGTTGAAAAAATAGTGCTCTTGTTTTGCTAGATGTCCTGGTTTCAGCTCAGACAGAGTTAATTTTCTTCCTAGTAGCTGGTATAGTGCTGTGTTTTGGGTTTAGTGTTAGAAGAATGTTTATAAGAGCCCGATGTTTTAGTTGTTGCTGGGTAGTGCTTAGACTGGCCAAGGACTTCTTAGCTCTCAGCTCTGCCAGGTGCACAAGAAGCTGGGAGGGGACACAGCCAGGACAGCTGACCCTAACTGGCCCAAAGGCTATTCCAGACCATATGACATCATGCTCAGCATAGAAAGCTGGGGCAAGAAGGAAGGGGGGGACATTCAGAGTGACAGCATTTGGTGCTGAGTTGCCAGCTGGGGTTAAACCATGACACTAGCTCACATTCTTACCTTTAAATCAGTCTTAAATGTGCACTCCTGCATTACGTTGTGAAGTACCATGCTCTGGATTGTGCTGTCATTCAAGTTAAAAAAAAATCTGAATATTCATATTATAGTAAAAATCTTTTACATTCTTTGCAAAGAGCTTAGGCTCCCAATTCTGGGCAAAATATGATTTTTTTCTTGCATGTATTTTATCTCACTGTTTTTCTCTGGGTGGTAATTTTGATTACATCTACCAGCTCACTGCACAGTTGAGTGATTGCTATATTTTTCCTATATCTGGTGTTGTAGGTGAGTTCGATTTCACTAAACAAATAGTGTAGGAAAAATGTATCAGTGCTAAGTAATTTAAATTTTATTTAACAAAGAGTATTTTAGTAAACTCAGAAAAGTTCACAGAAATGCGGTGGAAGAGCCTAATTTTATCTCCAGTGTCATTACTGAAGAGCAGGATGGGGCTCTGCTAGAATGATACTGATATAGTAAGAATAGCTATACAAATGTTGCAGTCTTTAAACATGTTTAAAATCAATAAATATTCCCCAGTCAGGCAGAAGTGAAAAAAGAACCTTCCCTTCTTTTTCCACAGTTTTCTCAGAACAGGTAAGCCTTTTAATAATTTATTCTGGAGATGACGGTTTGGAAGGGAGTACAAAGACTTCTGCTGCCAATGTTGTCACACCTTCTGTGTTGATCAGCTTGCTGAGACGGGACACGTGCTTTCCCTCTCCAGAGATGCTGAAATAGAACATACTCTTTCTCTAAAGTGTCACAGCTAAATAGCCATGTGTGATTTCATTTATAGTGATGAGTTCTTAATGCATTATTCTGTACACAGCAGATTAAATTCTCCTCCTTGCCAATGTCAATAGGAATTTCATGCATGCACCATGGGGAAAATTGTCTAGAGCTATATTTCCTACCTGTACACACCTGTTTCCCAAGGCATCTATGTTTAAAATCCAACATAGCATACTGAATTACACTCTTTTCTCTTCACATGCTTTTCTATTTGACCCCCTTAGAAGTAGTATTGGACACACTGAAGTCTAGGTTAATAGATCTGTACCACCATATCTATGACATTAGATTTGGTTTTAAATAATATAAATATGGATCAAAATTCTATTGAAATCACAAAATGCATTCCACTAAATTGGTATTAAAGCAGATACTATAAGTATAAATATATATATACATACAAGTACATTCACTTATGTGATACTTAAAGAGATAAATACATTACATGATATTTTTCAAAAATAGATATTCAGTAGTTACACACAAATTTTGCAAGGGTTGGCCAATCCTTAGTGTATATTTCAGACAAAAGCAGGACAGACTAAATATCACTTATAAATACTGAAGCATGCTTTTCTCCAAGCCAGTTGATTCTCCAAATGTGTGTCCACGAGTATTTTTCAGAATTCAATTAGATTAAACAGATTAAACCTTCTCTGTATGAGGCATTAATAAGTGCTGTAGGTGAAAAACTGAATTACTGAGAATGTATTTTAGTTGCACTGTTTGCTACAGACTAGGCTAGGTGTGTTTATGGCTAAATTCAGGGCCATAGTGCAACATTTTAGTAATTGTGATGCTTCCAGTGCCCCTTCCTCTCTTGAAAGGGCTCCCCTTGCTGAAACAGCATCTGCAGCTAGCATGACTATGGAACGTTAGACTTCAGCTCCCTATGAAGAGGGAGTTTGTCCTTCCTGTGTGTTCCACTCTCATCTTGTACTAGCTGCAACCCCATAAAAATATATTTATGAAATGAAGGCAGATGACACACTTTAAGAATAAAATCACATTTGCATTTCAACTTCATGCTTTTCTTCTGTCCATTGTTTTTTTCATTTTCTCCACTAAAGCTAAATCTAGTTATGCACAATGCATTTCAGGTTGTAGTTAAACCTGGCTCTTTAGTTTCCTATTTGTCCTTGTATTTCATATAGCAGCCATATTGTGCTTTGCAGTTCAGTCTTTTATGGGGATCTGATACATGCTTGTATGTTTAAAAAGCTTCCCAGAATAGATGCAAAACACTGAGTGAGCTTTCTATTCTGCTCTGAAGTACCTACTTACAGAACAATCTTTTCCGTTTGAGGTCTTTGATCATTTTATCTCCAAATATATAGAAGGTCCAGAAAACTCAGCATGCTCCATTCATTTTCTGAGTAGCACTTGTGTACCGCATTTATTTGCAGAAACAGCAAAGGTCATTTATGCTACTAGCAAATTTGGGAGTGGTGGTAGAAAGCAAATTTTGAAGCTTGATTCCTGAGCTGCTCATGAGGGTGTGTTTAACCAACCCATTATTAATGTGGCCAGAGAGAGGTGTGCATATAGCTGGCATTGCTGTTTCAGTAGTTACTGTGTTTGTGCTTGAAGGCAGGTGCTGTCCCCAGAGTGTCCCACAGCCCAGTTATCGGATGGAGAGGTTTGCTTGAGTGTGCTGGGGCTCCTTACCCCAGGGACACTTCGAGGCTTCACCCCAGAGATAACCAGGGTGCCTGTAGGTGGGTAAGTATCCTGGCTGTACACTGGCTTGGGGGAAGCAAGTTTGTGGATGACACCAAGCTGAGAGGTGTGGCTGACACACCAGAAGGATGGGATGTCATCCAGAGAGACCTGGACAAGCTGGAGAGTGTGCCGGCGACCCAGAAGGCCAGCCATACTCTGGGCTGCATCGGGAGAAGCATGGCCAGCAGGTCAGGGGAGGCGATTCTGCCCCTCTATTCTGCTCTGGTGAGACCTCACATGGAGTACTGCATCCAGTTCTGGAGCCCTCAGCACAAGAAGGACATGGGACTGTTGGAGCGGGTCCAGAGGAGGGCCACAAAAATGATCCGAGGGCTGGAGCACCTCTCCTATGAGGAAAGGCTGAGAGAGTTGGGCTTGTTCAGCCTGGAGAAGAGAAGGCTGCAGGGAGACCTTATTGCAGCATTTCAGTACCTAAAGGAGGCCTATAGGGAAGATGGGGAAAATCTTTTTAGTAGGGCCAGCTGTGACAGGACAAGGGGTAATGGTTTTAAACTAAACCAGGGTAGGTTTAGACTAGATATAAGGAAGAAATTCTTTATAATGAGGGTAGTGAAACACTGGAACAGGTTGCCCAGAGAGGTAGTGGAGACCCCATCCCTGGAAACATTCAAGGCCAGGTCGGACGGGGCTCTGAGCAACCTAATCTAGTTAGCGGTGTCCCTGCTGACTGAAGGGGGGTTGGACTAGATGACCTCTAGGGGTCCCTTCCAACCCAAAACATTCTATGATTCTATGATTCTATGATCTCAAGATCACTACTGGACTTCCCAGGTTAACATGTTCCCTGTGCTTCAGTAAGTTTATAAACAGTACATTAAGAAAGAAAACAAATGGTCACTCTCTCCTACAGCCCATCAAGATGTATGAATTACTTTTTTTTTCTCATTCTGCCATTCTGATTGTATCCAAAGAGTTTAAATTATATACATATTTAAAAAAAAAAAAAAAAGAAAAAGGTAGCTTAAATACAGCTTTTATACATCTTGAGGTCCTGGAAAATGGAAAGGTGGATAGGGAATTAGATCAGTGAAGAATTAAAAAAAAGAGAAGTCTTTCCAGTCAATACTTTTTGGAAGGCAGTTCTTGTCAAAGGAGATTAATTCCATGAAAATTTCCTGTTATTGCATATGTAAATATGGATGTGGCTTATAATTGGATATATGTAACATATTTGGCTTTTTTACAAAGCTTTAAATTTAGTGTTGGATGTTGTCCTATTTTTAGAAAGGAACACCAATTAAATCACATGTGAAGTAGATTAAGTTCTTGCTGATAAATCTCAAAATAGCCGATATGGAACTCTTGTCTAAGATTAACAACTGAAACTCAGTTTGAAGAGAAGAAGGTTGGCAGGGCTGAGGTTTGATCAGGATTTACAGGACCATGAAGAGTAAAGTGGACCCAGAACTGTTTATCCACCAAACCTCACAGTACCAGAACTAGGGAGAAGTTAGCAGGATATCTGTATAAAACAGATAAAAGACAATGCTTCTTTATACAATGAAAAATAATTTCTTCAAACTCTTGCCAGAAGAGGCTGTTTTGAGGCAGAAAGTATCAGCATGTTAACAAAAGAATTAGGCAAATTTTTGCCCTGTGAATTCACAAATAGAGGGAATGGTTAGAGGGAATGCTGCTTTACCTTTCCCATTCTTGTATGAGTGGAACTGACGCACCCTGTGCTCTCCCTAGATAGCATCTCCTGCTTCTGAGAGACCAATGTTGTGTCCCACTGACCTAAGACAGTAGAAGATTTGGACTTTGCTCTCAGTAGATGTTTCTGGAGAGAATTTGTAAGTATTAAGGTCTTGCCTAACCAACCTGATTTTCTTCTACGACCAGGTGAACCGCCTGGTAGATGAGGGAAAAGCTGTGGATGGTTGTATACCTGGACTTCAGGAAAGCCTTTGACACAGTCTCCCATAACATTCTCCTGGAGAAGCTCACAGTTCATGGCCTAGATGGGTGTACTCTTCACTGGGTTAAAAACTGGCTGGATGGCCGAGCCCAGAGAGTCGTGGTGAATCCAGTTGGCGGTCAGTCACAAGTGGTGTCCCCCAGGGCTCAGTTCTAGGGCTGGTCTTGTTTAATATCTTTATCAATGACCTGGATGAGGGGATTGAGTGTGCCCTCAGTAAATTTGCAGACGACACCAAACTGGGTGGCAGTGTTGATCTGCTTGAGGGGAGGAGGGCTCTGCAGAG